>NW_016107751.1:1787051-1804467 GCF_001604975.1 Cebus imitator
AAAAAAAAAAAAAAAAAAAGCCAACAACCCAATATCCAGTCATTACTCAGTATCCTTGGGGCTTTGGTTCCAGGAGCCCCCTTGGTTACCAACATAGTTGGATGCTCATGTTACTTATATGAATATGTATAGGGTATATGTGAATTTTATGCCATGTAGAATTTGCATATACCCTATACATATTCTCCCATGTTCCTTAAATCATCTCCAGTTTACTTGTGTTTACCTAGCATAAAGGCCATGTAAATAGTTGTTAGATTGCACTGTTTTTTGAGTTTGTGCTACTTTTTATTGTTGTACTGTTGTTGTACTGTCACTTTGTTGTGGTGGTTTTTTTAGTATATTCAACCTGAGACTGGTTGAACCTGTGGGTGTGGAAGGCTGGCTGTACATCCCCCTCCTATGCACACAGCCCACATCCAGTTGTGCAATGAAATTTCATGCCTGTCTGTAAAACCAGTGCATCAAAGAAGTCTTTGACAACTTGGCATAATTCACAAGGTATTGTATTTTAGCATCAGAATCATTTCAAATATTTAGTGAAAAACAAAGAAAATGCATATTTATATTCATTCTAATGATAGGAAGCTAATATTATCATGTTACCACTTGAGAATTCCAGAGAATTTTGTGGAGCACAAATTTTCAATGAATAATTCTGGAAGGAAGCTGCCTTCCAGGAGGATGAAGAAAGCCTATTGCCTTCTCGCATCCCCAAATTCGTTGTCTTCTCAAAGCCACTCATGACCCTCTGACTTCACTGGAGCCATCACTTAAAGGTCTAAAATAGCTCCTCTTGCATGGTAGAAGGCAAGTGGAAACAGGGCAACATTAGCCTGGCGATGACCATCTCTCCACTACTGGAAAGCTGGAAACTGGTCTATGTATTGGCAACCCGCAAAGGAGTATCTTTAGCCTTTGGCTGATAGCTGAAGTCTAGGTTTGCTGCAGTAATTGGAAATAAATATAACAGAATTCTGGATGCTGCCTTGGCAATGTGGGAGGACCCTAATCTAATTCATTTTAATATAAATCTGAATAATAAAATATATTCTAAAACATTTCCTTTATATGTCTATTTTTACTCTCACTGCCAATCCAGATTCCTTCAAGTTCAGATTGGGTCAAACTCCATTTTTTTTTCTGTGCTTTATAATTATGTAACTCCAAAGAGAAAGGAATTTTATCAGGATATATTGGAAACCCTTCATAAGTTTGTATTAACAGTCTGTTATGTATGTACAAAATGCCTTAAATTGAAGTTGCCTTTTGAAAGTCAACACATGCTTCAGCAAAAGCATCAAATTTTCCTAAGGGAGCTTACTGCTACAAGAGCTGGAAGGACCTAGTTAGAATTCTATTTTAGTTATTGGTTTGACTTAAATTATGACACACCTGCTATACCTGTTTGTATTAGGATGTTCTTGCATTGCTATAAAGAAATACCTGAGACTGGAAATTTACAAAGAAAAGACATTTAATTGGCTCATGGTTTTGCAGGCTGGACAAGAAGCATAACACAGGCATCTGCTTCAGGGGAGGTCTCGGGAAGCACTTAATCATGGTGGAAGGTGAAGAGGAAGAGCAGGTGTCTCACATGGCGGGACTGGGAGCAAGCAAGAGCAAGCAAAGTGTCACACTGTTAAACAGCCAGATCTCGCGAGAACTCACTATCACCAGGACAGCACCAAGGGAATGGTGCTAAGCAATTCATGAGAAATCCGCCCCCACATTCCATTCACCTCCCACCAGGCCCCACCTCCAACATTAGGATTGCGATTCAACATGAGATTTGGCTGAGGTCACATATCCAAACTATATCACTGTTAAATACTGGAGTACTTATGACATCAACCATTTCCATCCCACATATTCCTGATTTCAACTTAAACGTTTTTTTTTTTATATTTCTTGGGTATAAGAATGTGAATATATTATGAGGGTTAAACAAAATATGTTTTTTCTCGGCATAACCGAGTATATTTCGAGTTAAACATTTGGTATTTGATATATAAGATGATACATTTTGAAACTCAGGAGACAGAAAAGTGAAAGAATAAGAACTAGCTTTTAACAACATAAAAATGGCAAGGTAAGATGTAATGGCAAGGAAATAGAATAATTCTCTTATGGATAAAATATTTGAGAAGTCAAAATAAATTTGATTAACATTGAATATTCTCTGTGTTAAAAAATCTCTCTAACAATTCATTTCAAGATAGATCTTCTTTTGGCGATAAAAAAGAGAATACTTATGCCTGGCTTAACCAAATTAATGAACTGATTAACTTATAAATCACTAACAATTGATGTGTCAATCATAGAAAACCATATTTCTATTATCAAATAAGAAACTACAACAAATTTTGCAAGTTAATTTTGGTATGTCTTAAAACATACAGAAGAGGCTATATTTGGTATATCTCATAAAGGATGCTTGATTTCAACTACAATATGTAATCTTAGGACTTTAGTTTAAATTTAGAATTTTAGTTTAGTTTCCTAGAGGAAAATCTGTATAAATTTTTATTTATCTAGAAAATTGTACATAACATGCTACATTTTTATATTATTTACATTGAAAGAATTACATTCAAATTATCTCCAAATTATACCCTGGAACTAAAATTTATGTACACAGATGTTAATTTCAGTAGCTAATCCTGAGTATAGAGGGATAAAAATATACCAATCTTACTATAAATTATTAGATAGCTGTAATCCAAAAAGTCAGAAAGGTAAAGTCGAGAAAAAATTGAGACTTCTACCTTTTAAATAGCTTTCTGAAAGAGGAGGTGAAATGCTATTTTCCCTTTGATCTTGTCAACGAATGATTTTCAAAATTTAAATAAAAGTTTATGTCCTTTGTAGGGACGTGGATGAGGCTGGAAACCATCATTCTCAGCAAACTAACGCAAGAACAGAAAACCAAACACCGCATGTTCTCACTTATAAGTGGGAGTTGAACAATGACAACGTATGGATACAGGGAGAGGAACATCACACACCGGGGCCTGTCGGGGGTGGGGTGTAGGGGAGGGAGAGCATCAGGAGAAATACCTGATGTAGATGACGGGTTGATGGGTGCAGCCTACCACCAGGGCAAGTGTATACCTATGTACCAAACCTACATGTTCTACACATGTACCCTAGAACTTAAATTCCAAAAACAAAAGTCAAACAAAAATATATGTACAAAACTTTTCAAAGGTAAATGTTTACAATGCAAATACCAATAGTTCACTAGTCTGCAGTCTAAGTTTTGTATCAAATATAGACTGGGCTACATTCAGGAAGAGAAGGGCAGATTGCTGGTGCCTTGGCAGCCCAGCTGCCATGCCTCTGTCTTTCAGACAAGGAGATTTCACCTGCAACTGTAAACTTTCACCTGCCTGTAAACTTTCCCTTAATAAATACTGATGTATAGATTTTCCTATCATGACCTTAAATTGTCTTAACTGTAGTAATAGGTTAATTTCTATCAGGATATTGACAATAGCCTCTGGCATTTTTCTCCTGAACTTTGGAGTATGAAAAATTTCAAGCCTATGGAAAAATTGAAGCTGTTTAACCCAGGTTGACAAATTGTCTACCTTTGGTCATGTTTGTTTTCTCCATCTCCCACCAAGAGCATCTCGTGGGATGTGTCCTTCATGAACCTTAGTTTGGGAAACACTAAAACCAATAAATGAGCTTCCTACT
Organism: Cebus imitator; assembly: GCF_001604975.1. NCBI lineage: Eukaryota > Metazoa > Chordata > Mammalia > Primates > Cebidae > Cebus > Cebus imitator. Next base: position 1,790,754 of record NW_016107751.1, read on the forward strand.
TATAATATGCATACAGTTTAATTGGAAGTTGAGAATGATTTGAGGTGACATGGCAGCGGGGTTAAGTGAAGACTGGATTTCAGTTCAAATCCACATTCATTCGATTCTCTTATGAATAGGCGAAAGGCTTCCATTATAGTTACTATCCTCTTGCATATGTTTAATGAGCTGAGTTGATTACTTTTATTACAGATACTCTACAAAATGTATTTGAATACTTAGTCTTTCCTTGTGCTCTTTATAAAGCAGTTAAATTAAAACATGTGGAAACTGTCTTTTTTGTTGTTGTTGTTGTTGAGATGGAGTCTTACTCTGTCACCAGGGTGGAGTGTAGTGGGGCGATCTTGGCTCACTGCAACCTCTGCCTCCCAGGTTCAAGTGATTCTTCTGCCTCAACCTCCCTAGTAGCTGAGACTAGAGGTACATGCCATCACATTGCTAATTTTTGTATTTTTAGTAGAGACAGGGTTTCACCATATTGGTGAGGCTGGTCTCGAACTCCTGACCCCGTGATCCGCCCTCCTCAGCCTCCCAAAGTGCTGGGAGAAAACTGTCTTTATCTCATCATATGCACTGAATATTTATTCCCAGTTCACCATACTGAATTTTAAAGTAGAATATATAAGACAAAGACAATCAAAATCTTGCTTCCTAAAATGTATCTTTCAAAAAATGCTCATTTCTAAAGATTAAAAAAAGCCTGGATGTGGGGAAAGGATTCAGATTTCAGATGTTAAAAATTTGTAACTCCATGACCCGTTAAGAATGACTGAAAGATACTTTTGACCTGGCTGCCATTAATAATGACTGGCAATTGAAAACACCACCCATTCTATATGCTTCACTAAATTCTGGATTAACTTTATAAGCTACATTATGTCGATACATTCATGTTGCTGATTTGTGTATGGCCGAAATGACAAAGACATCAATGGCAAGTAATGTAAAATAAATGGGAAAGTGAGGTTTGGGAGATTGGGAAGCTTTAACGCTTGCTTAGTCACATATCTGCTGTGTAAATTTGGGCAAGTTATTTAACCTCTCCGTTCCTCAGCTTTCACATCTATAAATTGAGGGAGATAAATAATCCTAACCCAAGTGTCAAGGTTTTGTTGAGATACTGATCAGTGATAAGACACAGCTATCACTTCTCAAGAACTTACTATAAGCCAAGATTGACATACACCGTCTCCTTCAATTCAGTGGCCTCCAACATTTTGGCACCAGGAATTGATTTCATGGAAGTCAATTTTTCTACGGACTGGGGAGGAGGATAATGGTTTCAGGATTCAAGCACATTACATTGATTGTGTACTTTATTATTATTATATTATAAGATATAAGGAAAAAAATTTTACCACTCATCATCATGTAGAATCAGTGGGAGCTCTGACCTTGTTTTCCTGCAACAAGATGGTCACATCTTGGGGTGATGGGAGAGACAGTGACAGCTCATCAGCCATTAGATTATCATAAGGACGGTGCAACTTAGATACTTTGCAGGTACAGTTCACAGTAGGGTTTGTGCTCCTATGAGAATCTAATGCCATCAGTGATCTGACAGGAGGCAGAGTTCAGGCAGTAATGTGATCAGTGGGGAGTGGCTATAAATAACAGAAGAAATTTCACTCCCTGGACTGCCACTCACCTCTTGCTGTGAGGCCTGGCTCCTAACAGGCCACAAACCAGTACCTATCTGTGGTCCAGGGTTAGGAAGCCCCGCTTTAATCCTCTCGGAAGTCCTGCAAGATTAATGCACTGCTTTTCACCATTTTAGTGGAGAGAAACGGAAGTTTCAAGAGGCTGTGAACTTCGGCTATCTCATACAGCTAGTAGAAAACAATCTGGGTTTAACCATACTCTTTGATATAAGAGTATTAAAATATTTGATACATGAATAGGAGCTCAAAAAATACCCAAAGGCGATGAGATGTCATTAATATTTACTAAGTATGTCTCAGGTGCTCAGCACCTACACATGCTCTATCTACCCTAATTCTCAGAGTGGCTTTTTGCAAGTTAAGTATCATGATGCCCACTTTGCAGATAAGCTGAAGGTCAGAGCTTTAAGATGATGTTTTAAAGGTTTCAGAAACTCTTTGCAAATTTCTGAACGTATACAGCTATTTTCCTTTATTTAATGTGTTTGCATAGCTGCTTAGAATTTTCTCCCCTCCTGCGAATACCCCTCTGTTCACACTAAATTCTGTCAAATCTTAACTAATGAAGAAAAAAAAATTATACTAGAGGGACTAGCCTACAAATGGTTGTTGCAAGTAAGCACAAAAGTTAGCTCGGAGCTTTCTGGCAATCTAGACATGAGAGAGAGACAGACAGAGAGAGAGAGAGACAGAGAGAGAGACAGAGAGACAGACAGACCGAGAGAGACAAAGAGAGAGACAGACAGAGAGACAGAGAGAGAGAGACAGAGAGAGAGACAGAGAGAGACAGAGAGAGAGACAGAGAGACAGACAGAGAGACAGAGAGAGAGAGAGAGAGAGAGACAGAGAGACAGACAGAGAGACAGAGAGAGAGAGAGACAGAGAGACAGAGAGAGAGAGACAGAGAGAGACAGGGAGAGAGAGAGTGCACGCTCAGTCATCAGTTATCTAAGCTCTTAACAGCAAAAGGTAGATTACCAAGGGTATAATATCCTACAATCCCATTCAACAACCAAGCCAAAAGCCAGCAGAGTCTTAATTTCATAGCTCATGCTCCTAAGAAAATCAGAAGGTTTTTATTGAGCTTTTGTCTTAATAAACATAAAATAGAGTACATTTGAGGCATCTAACTTTTTATTAAAGATGCTTTACTTTTATTTATTGTGACTTAAATAAATCACAATCATTCTGTACTATTTTGGCCAAACGATGGCAGAGTCTGGCATATTCCATCGCATTTTATTCATTTAGGATGCAGATTTCTGCCTGCCTAAAAATATGATGCAAGGAGTTAAATGCATTGTTACTTCTCATTTCTCACAATAATTGCTTTTGTGGAATGCATTTAAGGCCATGTGGCAAGCTTTTGGAAAAATAAATAAGTTAAAGTCCTCAGAAATAATTCCCTCTTTGTTTATGACAGAAAAATGAGTTTGCAACAACAGACATAGCTCTTCTTGAAGTATAAATATTGTGAAATTCTTTAAGGTAAGATAATATATAGCCCCCTAACAGCATCCTTATCCCAGAATTTAAAAAGAAGACATATGAACAATTGCAAATTATCCTAGATGTCCTATTAAGGTTACACAGACATGAGATATTTTCTGGTTGGTTAAAATAATTTTTAAAATTTATGTAATGCTTTTCTATAAAGTCAATATAACATTTATAAGTCTCTTGTAGTCCCTCTGCATTTTTAGACAAAAATTTTATTCATTATTTTATATTTTTAAAATCTTTAGAGTTGAATATTCAGTTTATTTCTAGAGAAATATACATACTAACCAAACAGGCCATATGTTAAATATTAAAATTATGACCTGTGAGGAAACATATTGAAAGAAAAAAATTGGATATTTTGATGTACAATTTAGCATTCTACTTACATTTCTGTTATTTCTACAAAAATATATGACCTATGTGCTGACAAAAATGTGTGAGTTATCAAATATACAATGGGCTAAGTTAATCTTCATTTATGGGGGTGACATTTGGGTATAGAGAAAACTGTGTGATAGATTGAGAGAGTCCTTCAAATTTCAAAATTTTATTTCTGCCCTGGTGTCATTTCAAATAAAATCCTGGTGCCGAAAACAACCAGATATCCACATCCTGTCTGCAAGTTTTCTCCTAGGTCAAGTTCAGCAGCCAGGAGTCAGAACGAGGAGGCTGAGATAAGTGAGGCATGTGAAAGACACTTACATTCTCTACCTGGAACCTGCATAAACCCAGAAAACTTAAAAAAGAAACCTGATGACAAATTTCTCCACCACTTAAGTTCAGAAGTAAGACAAGGATTTACCCTCTCACTACTCATTTTCAACATGGTACTGGAAACTCTCCTGAATGCAGGTAGACAAGAAAATAAAACAAAAGGTATACAGATTGAAAAAAGAGAAATAAAACTTAATTTGTGTGTTGATGGCATGACTCTTTATGTAGAAAATCTGGAAGAATCAACACAAAATTCCCAGAACTTTAGCAAGGTTTCAAGATATAAGTTTAATATGTAAAAGTCAGTCACTTACCTGTAAAACATCAATGCATGAGGAAAAATTGAAATTTAAAACACGATACCATTAATATTAGCATTCTATAAAATGACAGACTTAGGAATAAAACTGAAAAGAAAAGTACAAGGAGAATTTCAAAACTCCAATGAAAGAAATCAAAGAACTATAATGGAGAGCTATTCCATGGTCCTAGATAGGAAGACTCAATATTGTCAAGATGTCAGCTCTTCTCAATTTGGTCTATTGATTCAATGCAATGCCAGTCAGAATCCCAGCAAGATACTTTAAAATACTGATTAACTTGATTCTAAAATTTATACAGAGAGACAAAAGACCCAGAATAGCCAACTGGATGCTGAAGCAGAACAAACCTGGAGGACTGGCATTATCCAACTTCAAAGCTTACTGTAAAACTACTCTAATCACGACAGAGCTGTATTGGTGAAAGACTAGATACATGATCGAAAGAAGGGAAAAAAGAGCCCAAGAATAAACACTGAATAACTAAGGATAGCAACCGATCTTTGACAAAGGAACAAATGCAATACCATGGAACAAAGATATCATTTCAACAAACGGTGTTGGAACAACCAGACATCCACGTGCAAAAAGAAAAAAAATCGAGACATAGATCTTACAATGTTCATAAAATGTTACCCAAAGTGGATCATATACGTAACTATAAAATGTTAAATTATGTAACTCCTAAAAGATAACAACAGAGAAAATCTAGATGACCTTAGGTATGGCCATTACTTTTTAGATAAAACCCAAAGACATGATCCATGAAGGAAATAATTGATGAGCTGAACTTCATTAAAAGTAAATGCTTCTGCTTTGTGGAAGATATCATTAAGAGAAAGAGAATACAAGCCACAGACTGGGAGAAAATGTTTGCAAAACACGTATCGGATAAAGGTATATTCATCCAAAATATACACATAACACTTAAAAGTGAATCATAGAAAATAAATAACCCAATTAAAACATGGGCCAAACCGTTGACTAACTGCTCACCAAGAAGATACACAGATGGCAAGTAAGCCTGCAAACATAAACATCATATGGCACTAAGAAATTCCAAATTAAAACAACAATGAGATAAACACCTACTAGAGTGGCCAAAATTCAAAACACTGACAAAAGATATTATTTTGAAAAACAAAGACAAAAATCTAAAAGGCAGATTTAAGTTAGTTCAACTAAGACCCTCCGCCCCCCCACCAAATAAGATCAGATTAAGATAGAAAACGCTTAATAGTATGCCCATTTTGCCATCTACTGTGTTTCACACTACACATGAAAACATCTAAATTATATATTGTTGGAAATATATATTTCCAATACACATAAAACATCTAAAATATATATTGTTGTTTCCAATGCACATAAAACATCTAAAATATATATTGTGTATATATTTCCAATACACATAAAAACATCTAAAATATATATATTGTTGGAAATATATATTTCCAAATATATATTTCCAACTATATATATATTTAATATATATTATTAATATATATATATTTCCAACAATATATATTTTAGATGTTTTTATGGGTAGTGTGTTGGTATCGGCCTAATACCAATACCAACTTTCAAAATCTGGAATTTTGTCGTCAGAATATGACCCACAATACAAAATCTCTCTTACCATAAACATCTGTGAATGCTGGGCAAATGGGGAATAGGGCATGAGAACATACATCTCTCAAAGGCATGACTGGCTTGCTTTAGCACAAAAGGAGACAAACCACCAGACCCAAGAATGATGGAAGAGCTTATGGCCAAGCAGGCCCAAAACACACAGATAACCTGAGTCACCGGCCACTCTACTCATTCAACAGTCTTGATTCTAATAGTTTTCTTTTTCTCAAGAAAGAGGGTAAGCCTTAAACCTACACAAAATATGGATTTGGAATTAAAGCCTCTACATAAAGCTAGTTATCTTAGAGTGTTATATCTTCAAGAAAACAAAGCAGTGGAAAAAGAATGTTCACAGAAAAGGAATAAAGAAGAAATGGAGAGTGAGAGAAAGCAGGAGAGGGGGAGGAAGAAAAAAGAGAGGGAGGGAGAAGAATGGGTGCAAGGAAGGAAGGAAGGAAGGAAGGAAAAAAGCCAGCTAGCTATAAGTTTCCAAGAAGACTAAATGGTCCAAGTGCTCCTAACAACACTCTGAAGTTCTTGGCAAACAGTGGTGGAGTCATCAAAGGAGGAGATAGGGGTCAGAGAAAGGATCTGGAGGCTCAGGTCTGGGCTGCTTCAAAGGCCCTACTTGCAGCCACCTTTCTGGGATATCCCTTAAATAAACTAGGTATTCATTGGGTAATGTTGGTTTAACTGAATTGAAATGCGCTAGCCTCAGGGCTCACATGGTTCCCCCATCTCTCTGATCACTCTCCTCTCATTGCTAGCCCTGAATTCTACCTGCAGCTTGAAATCTGGACTTGACTCTCTAATTTTTTTTTTTTTTTTTAGACTAAGTCTCACTCTGTCACCCATGATGGAGTGCAGTGGTGTGATCTTGGATCACTGAAACCTCCGCTTTCCGGGTTTCAAGCAATTCTCCTGCCTCAGCCTCCTGAGGATCTGGGATTACAGGTTCCCACCACCGCGCCCAGCTAATTTTTTTTTTCTTTCTTTTTTTTTTTTTTAAAGCAGAGATGGGGTATCATCATGTTGACCAGGCTGGTCTCGAACTCCTGACCTCAAGCGATCCACCCGTCTCAGCCTCTCAAAGTGCTGGGATTACAGGCGTGAACCATGCACCCACCGACTCTCCAATTTTTATATTACACTCTGGCTGTCCAAGAGTGAACTGTGGTTTATACCAAAAACATGCCCCTGCTGGACTACCTATTTCCTGGGTTCCTGTTTCTTTCTCAACCCCTCCTACTGCCCACCCACCTAGGCAATCCTTCATCTCTCAGCTGTTGCCTTCCATCTGGTTGCCATGCCAACAGCTTAGTCTAAACCCTCATCTAGAACAAAATCCCTCATCCCTCCATTCAGTCTCATCCCTTCAATCTACACTCATAATCAATTAATATTCCTATAGGATTCCTCTTTTTAAACAAGTGAATTTAAAATGGACTTGGAATAAAATTTAAAGTGCTCATTCATTATAATTTGAATCACTTTTCAAAAAGCTTATTTTGCTTTCTGGATCTATTCATTTGACAATGGTAGGATTTCATCTTCTGCACTTTTCCTCTTAATTTCCCATGAAACATGTTTCATTTCTATGAAGAAGTAAATCTGAAAGTAAGTATCAATCTGTACTTTGTGGAATTAACCTTAACTAAAATAAATGCATAGTTTGTTATGTGTCTAGTAATATATCCCCAAACCTTTCTCTTCATATCATCTTGTCCCGCTCCCAAACAACGTGAGCCTAATTTATTTTTTAAATTCCTCATAGTCGAAATCATTTCACAAGGTAAAGACAAAAATGGAATCGAGATATCGAATCTTTTTAAACCTTTACTTTTTAAGGAGAAAAATAACCATGGAAATCACATTTGATACTTTTATTTTTCAATCCTTTAAAAACTTAATCTCACCAGAAGGAAAATGAAGGTTTACTTTCTGTTACATAGTAACAAAGTTGCAACAGCCAATTATGAATCTCAGCTTTATAATGCTTTAGTTTTAAACAGGACTACAAGATGACAACTACAAGAAAAGTGGAAACGGTAACCAAAACTGAAAAACTATGGACGACTTACTTACTATACATGTGATTAATTTTCAAAATATTGGTGGTATTAGAAAGCAATTTCCATCGTTCTATCTGGTCTTCATGGTTGCTAATAAAATAAAACTATATGCAATCAATTTGAGTAATACTTCTCTCCAATTCCGTGACTTAATGTACATGAACCAGAACCTTGCAACCCATGAGGCTGCTCAGCAGTGAAGGCTTTTCCGTTCTTTGCATGTGGTCCTTTTCTTTATCCCTTGGGTACTTCCGTCTACATCCCCTATCGAGATGTTTCTCTCTTCAATATTATATTTCTGTCATTGCGTGGTCTCATTTTGCTCTTTTGGACTATTCTATCTTGCCCCGGATGTTTCCTTATCTATTCTGCATTTGTTAGGAGGTTTTCTATTGCAGGTAGGACAAAACCATATCCAGACTAGCTGAAATTATTTCACCTTATAAGAATCTGAGGGGTTAGTACCAGCTCCAGGCACATTCCAAGCCAATAATGTCATTAAAGATACAGATTCTCCCCATCTGTTAGTTGTGCCATTAGCTAGTTTGTGATGGTCACAAGATGGCTACAGCACTTTCATGTCCTCACCCCAAGAGGAAAAAGAGGAGACAGCGTCTTCCTAGTCCTTTTGCTGAACAAGAAAATACTGTGGAAGCCTCCAGTGCATTCTGTCTCATGGACCTGGACACAGACTCTTTTAAAAACCAACATTTGGTAGAGAAAATGGCATGTGATGTTTGGCTTAAACTAACAATCTGCAAGTAGAATAGATTTTGGAGGGTCAACCTTAACTGTCAACTACAGCTTCTTTTTTATCTCAGGAATTATGACACAAAGATAAATAGCTTTTACTTCTTAAAACTTGTTACTTGTTGACTAAGAAAATAAAACCTAGCATATACAATATCTAGGCAAAATTAATGCTTAGAAAGACACCTATCTTTTTCTGCACTGAATTTAGTCCCAAACATTGGCAAGTATTTAGTATCATTCTTATGGATGTTCTAATAGCATAAATAATGTTCAGAAGACCTTGCCATTCTTAAAAACTGTTTCTATCTGCTATCTAGATATAGTATCAACATTTCTATGTTAATGGGCATGATTTTATATGATTCCAGAAACTTGTGAGTTTCTTGGCTGGGGTTATCACATAGAAATCAACTCCAGCTGTACCTTGAGGAAAACATTTGCAAGCATTTCCTACGTAGATTTTCCTGGAGTCATAAGCATGGATGCCATTGGATAGAAATTCTAGGTTAATTTCCTCTTTATATAAACAGAAATAGCATATAATTGAGTATTCTCATTGATAGCATTTATTAAAATAATTGTAAGACTATAATAAGATCAGTAATTACTCACCAGAGGAAAAAAAAAAACCTTGTTCTTGCTGTAACATATCCCAGAAAGGAGGATAGCAAGAAGAAATACTTCTCAATAAATAAAATTAACCAAATATATTCACTCTTCCCCTGCACATTTTCACTGGATGGTTTAGCTAAATCAAGACAGCAAAATACTAGCTCTAGATTCTGAAGACCTTGTGGTTGGAGGTAATGTGACAAATTCCTTATCACTGTAATGCCTGGCTAAGATAGTCAATAAATGTCTGTTAGGATGGACACATTTTCCATGGTATAAGGCACAAACCTAGTCTTTTCACTGTGTATCCAGTATATTTATTTGGAAAGGTTGTTTTTAAATAAACCCTTGCTTCTTCTAATCTTCCCTACTGCTTACAATTTGTGCAAAGTATTTTTTTTCCCAAGCTATCACCTCACAATACACAGCTGAACTATAAACCTAAAGAATACATAAATAGATGAAAAATTGAAATTGAAAGATTGAGTAATATATCCCATTTAACAATATAACTAGTCAGAGATAGATCTGGGATTAGAACAGAGCTAATTTGATACTTGATTCATGACTCACATAATCAATAATTATACTTTGAACACCCACCATGTCAAAAGCACTTTGCTAATAAGCTTTAGGACTGATTTTGTAAGAACGTACTCACTAGAATTATAAGTAGAAGTTTATTAGTGATTATGCTTGAAGTAGAATAATAAGTGTAGAAACTAGACTTCCATGAGTTGAGGAGGAGATTAAAGACTGAAGACATATAGTCACTTTTTACTTTAAATCATAGAAAAGAATATTACAATTATTAAATTGCAAATAACAAAACTAAAAATAATTAAAGCATGACCAGAATAGAACTCGTGATATACTTCAATGAAAAACACAAAGAATTCCTTTATGGTCAAATTTGGTGCTTAAACATATTATTTACATTTTAATGAGAACTTCTGACATTCATAATTTACCAAATTTCAGAAAATATTGAAGTATAGCCTTTGAGGTCCCATATTTCACTATACAAAACCACCTAACTTCATAATTGTCCTCTTATATTCAGCTAGTAACTATCTTAAATGGGAAATGTGTAGCTTCACCTCTATTTTTCTCTGAAAAATAACTTTGGAGAGCCAATTTAATTGTTTTCTTTGGAAAATTAATTTGAATATAATTACTAGTCATTTCCAAAGACTCCAAAATTTAAAGGAGAGTCTTCTCTGGTGTCACCTTCCCTATGAACTCTTCCTCTGTCTTCCCAGTCAGAATTAATATTTTCTGCCTCAGGCTCCAGAGCTCTGTGCTTGAAATAATTACTGCATTCTGCCTTGTATTCTAATCAGTGCTATGCTACAGAGATTTCCTTCAGTTGTGACTTCCATTATCATTTAAATCTCTGATTTTCTCGTAAGCACAAAGCTCACATTTTCAGAAATTTCTTTATAAACTATAGGGATTGCCCCTTACATCCTAAGCCCCCCAAGTCCAAAACAGATTTTAACTTTTTGACTCAACAGATTGTTCTTCTAACAGTCCAGCAAGCACAGCTGTACTTGACATACAAAAATGAATGAGACCGGCTTCCTAAATTCCATGAGTTTTAGTCTATTCATATAAACAGAGCCATAATCATCACTGAAAATACAATACAGTAGACATATAACCCATATAAAGGTGATATCTTTATGTTTTCATCACCATCACTGTCATTATCAAGAACATAATCATCATCATTGTATTAGTCAATTTTCATGCAGCCAAAGAAGACATAACTGAGATGAGGCAAGGAAAGAGCTTTATTGGAGTTACAGTTCCAGGTGGCTGGGGAATCACAATCGTGGCAGAAGGTGAAAGGCATGTCTCACATGGCAGCATACAAGAGAAGAGAGCTTGTGCAGGGAAACTTCCATTTTTTACATAACCATCAGATCTCATGAGACTTATTCACTATCATGTGAACAGCATGGGAAAGACTTGCCCCAACGATTCAATTACCTCCCACTGGGTCCCACCCACGACACATAGAATTTCAAGATGAGATTTGGGTAGGGTCATAGCCAAACCGTATCATTCCACCCCGACCCCTTGCAAACCTCATGTCCTCACATTTCAAAAACAATCATGAGCACCCAACAATCCCCCAGTCTTAACTCATTTCAGCATTAAATCAGAAGTCCCTAGTCCAAAGTCTCATCTAAGACAAGGCAAGTCCCTTCCGCCTATGAGCAATTAAAATCAAAAGGAAGTTAGTTACTTCCTAGATACAATGGGGATAGAGGCATTGGGTAAATACAGCCATTCCAAATGGGAGAAATTGGCCAAAACAAAGGAGCTACAGGCTCCAAGCAAGTCCAAAATCCAACAGGGAAGTCAAACCTTAAAACTCCAAAATGACCTTCTTTGACTCCATGTCACACATCCAGGTCATGCTGATGCAAGAGGTGGGTTCCCACGGATTTGGGCAGCTTTGCCCCTGTGGCTTTGCAGGGTACAGCCCCCTCCTGGCTACTTTCACAGGCTGGCGTTTAGTTTCTACAGCTTTTGTAGGTGCACAGTGGAAGCTGTCAGTGGATCTACCTCTCTGGGGTCTGGAGGATGATGGCCCTCTTCTCACATCCCCACTAGGCAGTGTGCCAGTAGGGATTCTGTGTTGGGGCTTCAAACCCACATTTCCCTTCTGCTCTGCCCTAGCAGAGGTTCTCCATGAGGACACTGCCCCTCTAATAAACTTCTGCCTGGGCCTCCAGGCATTTCCATACATCCTCTGAACCTGAGGCGGAAGTTTCCAAACCTCCATTTATTGACTTCCATGCACACATAGGCTCAACACCATGTGGAAGCTGCCAACTCGTGGGACTTCCACTCTCTGAAACAACAGTGTGAGCTGTACCTCAGTCCTTTTTAGCCATGGCTGGAGTGGATAGAAGTCACGGTATCAAGTCCCTAGGCTGCACAGAGCAGGGGGCCCTGGGCCTGGCCCATGAAACCATCTTTTCCTCTTAGGCCTCTGAGCTTGTGATGGGAGGGCCTGCCATGACCTCTGACATGCCCTGGAAATATTTTCCCCATTGTCTTGGGGATTAACATTCAACTCCTGATTACTTATGCAAATTTCTGCAGCTGGCTTGAATTTCTCCTCAGAAAATTGGATTTTGTTTTCTGTCTCATTATCAGGCTTCAAATTTTCCAAACTTTTATGTTCTGTTTCTTTTCATATAAGGTGAGAGATGAGGATCCAGTTTCATTCTCCTACATGTGGCTTGCCAATTATCCCAGCACTATTTGTTGAAAAGGGTGTCCTTTTCCCCACTTTCTGTTTTTGCTTGCTATGTCAAAAATCAGTTGGCTTTAAGTATTTGGGTTTATTTCTGGATTTTTTATGTGTTCCATTGGTTTCTGTGCCTATTTTTATACAGTACCATGCTGTTTTGATAACTATAGCATTATAGTATAGTTTGATATCAGGTAGTGTGATGCCTCCAGATTTTTTCTTTTTGCTTAGTATTGCTTTGGTTATGCAGGCCTTTATTTTTATTTTTTTTGGGTTCATATGAATTTTAGAATTTTTTTTCTACTTCTATGAAGAATGATGGTGGTATTTTGATGGGGATTGCCTTGAACTTGTAGACTGTTTTCGGCAATATGGTCATTTTCACAATATTAATTCCAGCCATTCATGAGCATGGAATGTGTTTCCATTTGTGTCATCTGTGATTTCTTTCAGCAGTGTTTTGTAGTTTTCTTTACACAGGTCTTTCAACTCCTTGGTTAGTATATCCCTAAGTATTTCATTTTATATTTTTGCAGCTATTGTAAAAGGGGTTGTGTTCTTGATTTGACTATCCACTTGGTCATTGTTGGTGTACAGAAGAGCTACCAATTTGTGTATGTTTACCTTGTATTTGGAAACTTTGCTGAATTCTTTCATCAGTTCTAGGAACTTTCTGGAGGAGTTTTTAGAGTTTTCAAGGTAAACGATCATATTGTCAGCAAACAGTGACAGTTTGACTTTATCTTTACCAATTTGGATGTCCTTTATTTCTTTCTCTTGTCTGATTGCCCTGGCTAGGACTTCCAGTACTATGTTGAAGAAGGATGGTGAGAGTGGGCAACAAGTGTTTCAGTTCTCAGAGGGAATGATTTCAACTTTTTCCCATTCAGTAGTATGTTGGCTGTGGGTCTGTCATAGACGGCTTTTATTACATTGAAGTATATCCCATGTATGCTGATTTTGCTAAGTTTTAGCCAGAAATGGATGCTGGATTTAGTCTAATGCTTTTACTGCAACTGTTGACATAATCATGCAATTTTTGTTTAATTCTGTTTATGTAGTATATCACATTTATTGCCTTGTGTATGTTAAACTCACGTGATCATGGTGGATTATCTTTTTGACATGCTGTGGATTCACTTAGTATTTTGTTAAGGATTTTAGCATCTTTGTTCA
>NW_016107752.1:0-12490 GCF_001604975.1 Cebus imitator
GAAGTGGCAAGGGGCTGGTGTGTCAGTGCTGCCCCAAGCATGTGTGTGCCTGGCTGGGCTGCCACAGTGCCTGGGCTTGGTCCTGACTTGAGGCTGACATCAGGGAGAAGCCAGGCAGTGGGAGCAGGCACTTCTAAGCCTGCATGGGGTAGGGCAGGGGACTGACCCAGGCCCTTGAGAGTGCCGAGATGCCTGAGTCCACAGCTGCAGCAGGGAGGCTGCAGATGCACCTGGGGAGCTCCCACCCCAACTACTCAGGAGTGGGGTTCCCACTCATTCCTGGCTCCCATCCGTTGCATGAAGTATGCAGCCCTGGCTGCACCTCCTTGCAGCCTGGGGTGGGGGCTCCAGGTCCCAGCTGGGCCCTTCTCTGCCTGCTCCTTTATGTCCAACTTCACTGTTCTCCCAACAGTGGGCAGCTTGGTTTGGCCCTATTGTGGCGACCCCCAGAGTAGTGGGCTCCAGGAGCCTCCCAGAGCCAGCCATGGGGATTGTCTGCCTCCTCCCTGTGGCCCCCCAGCCCCTCCCCCTGAGGTGGAGGATGAGAGTGGTGACACAGGTCCAGGGAGTGAAGCAGCAGAGTCTTCACACCTAGGAGTGGATCCTGCCCTGCCACGTGAAGGTAGGAGTGGCACAGTTGGCTGCCTCAGGGATGTGGAGCACAGGAGCCACGGGGCACAGGGGTCCCACTGCCACTCCTGTAGCCACTTCTGCTGCTGCTCCTGGTGCAATGGCAGGGGTCACTTTGGATGGCTCACTGCTGCCATTATTGGGGTTCTCAATTTCAGGCCTTGGCTCTTGGATGGCATTTCTGGACCTGTGCTGGGCCAGTGGGGAACCCACTGCTCTGAAGCATGAGTTCCAAGCCTGGCAAGCATCACCGCGAGTTGACGGAAGAGCCCCTTTAGCCTTAAGTGAACATCAGCAGTAGCCTGGCAGTACCTGCTGAGAGTCCGTGGTGGCCTTGTGGAAGCGGGAGGGAAGAAGGGGAAAGACTCTTGTTTAGTGGTTTGAGTGCTAGTTTAGCAGAATAGAACATAAGATACAGTTCCAACATTTTTGACTCCAGTCCCTGGCTCCTAGATGTCATCCTGGACCCACCTGGGGTCTGGAGGAGCTCACTGACCTGATGGGAGAGACACAGTCTGTCTGGCTTTGCTACTTGCTGATTGTAGAGCCCTAGAGCCTTGAGTAAACATAGACAGTAGTGGCTATAGTAGGCCTTGGGTGAGAACCAGTGCTGTTCTGGCTTCAGGTCTGAGACAGCACAGTCCTGGCGGTGGTGGCCACAGGAGTGCTGGTGACACCCCACCCCCAGCTCAGGTGGCTCAGCACAGGGAAGGAGAGAGACTCCATTTATTTGGGAGAAAGTAAGGGAAGACAAGAGTCTCTGCCTAGTAATCCAGAAAATTCCTATCCAAACTACCAAGGCGATACCTCCATGGGTCTGAAGAACCACAGGATTACTAGGCTTAGGATGCCTGTAAATGTGGATACAGCTTATATCACAACATCCAGGTCCTTTCAAATACCTGGAAAGCCTTCCCAAGAAAGGCAGGTACAAACAAGCCCAGACCACAAAGTCTGCAATAAATGCCTAGTTCTACAATGCCTAGACACCACAAGTGTCAAGACCATCCAGGAAAACGTGACCTCACCCTCAAACTAAATGCACCAGGGAGCAATCCTGGAGAAACACAGATATGTCACCTTTCAGAGACAATTCAAATAGCTGTTTTCAAAAATCGCAAAGACATTCGAGTGGGTAAATAGTAATAGAATGAAGACAGAGGAATTTTGACAGGTGATCTTGAATAAAATTATCTTTAATAGATTTCTTCGTGAATCACAAGGGAAAAACTCTTAAAATTCATTAGAAACTTCTAAAGGGGGTGGAATTGAACATTGTTTTAGACAGCTTTAATTAGATTAGGGGACTTTGGAATAGCCCTGTTGAAAATACTAATGGATGACCTCCCATCAAAGCCAAGTCTTTAAGAACAAAATATTTCTGGGAAGCAAAAATAGTTTAAGGGATTAGTGATTTGGTTTATAAGATCTACTTGGCCTTTAATGAGTTTATATTTTTTTGGTGGTGTTAGTCGGGTCAGTGGGTTTCATTCATGAGAAAAATCTGCTGTAAGGCAACAGAGCAATGACAATGAGGGCTTAAATACCACATGAGCTTGTAAAGACTTTAAATGTCACCCAGTACAATGTGTTGGAACAGGCTAACTGGAAGATTCCCAAGGCTAAGACTTTACATAAACCTTAAATGTCAGGAAGTAATATATTATAAAATATCATTATTTCATTTTACAAATGAGAAAACTGCAGTCATTTTAATAAAAGATTCTTCTCTTCAAAATAACATACATTTCAATATTGTTCATATCCATTAAAAGAGGTTCAATTTCACTTAATACCCAAACGGGTCTTTTAAAATAACATATACTAATTCTCTCTCTTTATTTTTTTAATCATGCTCCTAGCTAATAACATTAATAGAAAATAACTTGCTTTATAGTAGAAAATTTGCGCCACATGTGAATAAAAGTTTCAGAACTTTAAAAAAAACTTTTAAAACATTGAGAATATTTTGTGAATATATAATGATTGAAGGTATTGTAGGGGTTAGGGGATATTTCTGTAGCCAGTATGGAGGCGAAGGGGGGTGTAAAATACATAGCTCCTTAATAAAAGGCTTTTTATTACTGTGTAATAACACATATAGAAAAACTTTAAAAAATTCATTGTATTAACTTGTTTAAATTTCATTTATACATTGGCAATATGAACATAATGCAAAGTAATAAAATATTCTGTATAAAACATTTTATAGAATTTTTATTGTTTCCTGTTGTATAGATACTGTTCAAGGAGTATACCATTTTAATCTTTACAGGGCAGTTTTTACTATATTAATATACATAGAATTGCCTAGTGGCAAATTCAATGGTGGTTGTAGTATGGTGGTACTATAGGGCTTCTTTCAGAAATGTTGCTAACTCCTCAATCCAGAGAGCTCTTCTAGGGTTTAATATTTTGAATTACTTCACAGAAATGTCTTCCAAATTGGTAAATATTATAATATTCACAGAGTCAATTGGCCTTCTGGGCTTTCGCTGATATAGATCTCACAACTGAAATTACTCTTACTTACCTTAGTCTAGCTCCACTGCAGAAACTTCTTATGGAAAACACGAATGAAGACTGTTAGGTAGAAAGTGTAGCAATTAAAATGTGTTCATTTATTTTAAAATGTTTTATTAATATCCTTAGAGAGGTAGTTGAGGCATGGGACAATCTCATCTAAAAAATGAAATAATAAGGTGATCTAGCAGGTCTTACCGGCATGTGAGCTCCAAGTCTGCTTTCGGGGAATTTCCAGTACTATGATCTTCTCAACCTCCTCATTCTCTTAAGATTTGATAGTGACATCCTGGACAAGATGTCTCTCCATAAATTCCTTCAATTCCGTGGCAATAAAGGGCAACCATTACCTGAAAGAAAAGTGTCTGGAGATGTGGATATTCAAATACCTATTATAAAACTTTGTTACAATAGATGGATGAGATGAAGCAAAGTTCACAGAAACCATTTTGAGAAGTGCTTATTATGATAAGAAAGCTCTTTCCTTACAGCATTGTAAAAAATTTGTATGGGCTTTTGACCAAAATACTCTTTACCAATGGATGTTATAGACCATTATTATGGACTTATTAATATTAAGTCATTATATACAGATAACTTTATTTATTTTTTTTTCTTGAAACTGAGTCTCACTCTGTTGCCCAGGCTGGAGTACAATGGCCCAATCTTGGCTCATTGCAACCTGTGCCTCCCAGGTTCAAGCGATTCTCCTGCCTCAGCTTCCCCAGTAGCTGGGATTACAGACACTTGCCACCATACTCAGCTAATTTTTGTATTTTTAGTAGAGATGGGGTTTCCCCATGCTGGCCAGGCTGGTCTTGAACTCCCAACCTCAGGTGATCCTCCCTCCTCTCCCTCTCAGAGTGCTGGGTACAGGTGTAAGCCACTGCACCTGGTGTACATTTAAATATTTTCTAATCTCTTTTTGTAAAGAATTGTCTGCTATGCTGATTAAAAATGACCAAGAAAATGATAAGAGTAACTTCTTATTTTAAAAAAAGATGCCTATAAACATCATCTCTTTTGGACACAGTAACATTTTGTTAATAGACTGACTTCTTAGGTCAAATGTCTCTGTTGCCTACTAACTCTGTAAAGATTTGAAGACTGTTCTCATAGATCCTGTACTTTTATTTGTAATACCATCAATTGAAATTAGTGGTTCAAGAATTTGTTCAGACATATTTCCATTGTAATGGCATAGTGAAATCTAGCATCTGCGTGGGCAGATTATGGTTGAAGCAAAACTAAAAATATTAACATTCCTAAAGGAGAATTAGAAGGGAGGTTTGAATGATGAGCTGATTCAATGTCCTCTTTTGTGCTTTATAGAAGGTATAAGACAGGGATGGTGATATAGGATGCACAGTGCAGACCAATAGGAAATGATGCTCTGCATCTTCACACAGCAAAAAAGAAAAGTCAACCCAAATAATAAAAATTCAAAGTTTCAAAACTGTGTGCCATTTATTGCTACTAACAGGGTTTTTAGGCCATTTATTCTTACATTTTTATATTCTTGAGAGCAAGCAGAAGTCTTGAAGCACATAAACTGGTATTGGATGAAATCAATTCACTGAACTTGAGAACTAGTAGAAAAACATAGAGAGAGAAAAATTACTTAAGATAGCTCAAAAAGCATTTTTTGAAGCAGATGGTGTAACAAAATAGAATTTCTCCCTAGACTGTTCTGCTTATAGAATTTAACCAGAGAATAATGACTAATAGTTCTGGTGCTAACTTTCGGTAATTTGAGAGATTACTAAGAGGCGACTTTGTAGAGCATCTTTGTACCTAGATTCACATTTTAAACTTCGATTTGAAAGTGATTACTTGTGAGATTCAGTGCAAAATTCTAATCTCTCAGGAAGTCGTAGCAGTGAATATTACTATGATATATTTGGGTTCCAAAAAAATAGAAGAAATGTAATATGTAACTGGTCATGTTTTATCCACATATAATTCATTCCATGAAGATAGTCTTCTGTTATGCAACTCTTTAACATGCTTCCAATTCTGGAATGGAAGCTATGCCACTTCTGGAGATGAAGCTCTACTCCTCTGTGGCTTACCAGCTCTAGTACTGAAAAAATTATTTAACTTACATTATGACCTTTAATCCAAGTGCTGTTGTTGAATTTCTTTTTGGTGAGTATTCCATTCTAGTTATTAGATAATATTGTATTGATATCTGCAGAGTTTACAAAACTCTGACCAAAAATTTTCCAATGAAACAACAAAATGGGATCATTCTGTCTGGGTATCAGGGCCTCTTGAAGGTGGTTAGAAATCTAGGCCTCTTTCACATTCTAAGACTATCAGCTATGAAAAAACAAGATTATAAAATTGTGTTATTTTAAATATTATGTATTTGCCGAGATACAAAAGGGTGTAGAAAAATAACTTTAAACTTAATTTCTGCTTTGAGCCATTGTTTATTTCTGATGGCAGAAAACATGGTCTCAATCAATTTTTTTATGTTTCAGTAATTTTATGCAGTTGGATGTGCAAAATACAACTTTTACTTTCCTATAGCTCAAATGAAGTCTTATTGCAAGGCTGTATTCTACATTTTGGCAGAAAATTTAGCCACTTCCCATACATGTTATAGTGTTATATTATTCCTTGCTTTGGACAGAGGCGTCTGTTTTTAATTTCTCAGCTTCTGTCAATATGGGCAAAAGATAGATGCTCAGTTTTCTATCTCGTTCTTCGGTGTCAGCCCCCTTCAAGTTGGCGTCTGCTCAGATGTAGTTATTTTTACCTGGGCTTCAGGCTACAATCAATTCTATTTTTTTTAAACATTTTTTCTGAGTTGTGATCATGACATTTCTTGGAATCCATTGGCCTTATCATCTCCTTGGCAGCACATGAAAGGTTCAGCTGATTACCCTTCTATTTGAGGCCACAGAAGATTCTGAGCTGCCTTGGGCCATCCTTGACTATATTTCTTTCACCAATTTCTACACTATCACTTTTATTCCATTATGGTATTTGAAACATTTCTTAAGGTATCACTTCCCAGGTTTCCAGAAATAAACCTAGATGCTCTTCAACAGTGGACTAAAGAAGATGTGATACATATACACTATGGAATACTCCACAGTCATAAAAAAGAGTGAAATCATGTCCTTCGCAGCAACATGAATACAATTAACACTTACGGTATTTCCTTATCACCAATAACTGGGCTTATTCTCCATGTTAATTTTATTAATAAACTACCACAAAAACATTTAAAATATTATTCCTAATATATAACGTATAAATATATAATAATGCATTAATTATAATTAGTATATTAATCATTAATGTATATCAATTATTAATATATATTAATAATATACAGTCAGATATTAATATATTATAATTATTAATATATATTATATTATAATAATATATATTATTAATATATATTAATATCTGACTATATATTATTAATATATATCAATATATTATTATATATGAACATATTATTAATATATTTATTAATATATATCAATATATTAATCACATATGAATATATATTGTTAATATACATATTCATATTTATATATTCATATATATTATATTCATATATGTATATTCATATTTATATATTAATAATATATATTCATATTCATAATTATATATTCATATAAATAACATATATTAAATATATAATATATAGTAATATATATTATATAAGTATATATAATATAAAATATAATATATATTACTACATATAATATATATTACATATATGATATAGAATATATATATTATGTAATATATAATATATAAATATATAACATATAAATATATGTATAAATATATATATCATATAAATATATATAACATATAAATATATATAAACATATGTAATATATATAACTATATATAATATATAAATATATATAATATATAAAATTATAATATATAATAATATATTAATATTCATAATTACATATTCATATAAATAACATTCATATTTATATATTAATAATATGTATTCATTCAAAACATGTTTCCTGAGTCAATTATTTTAAAACAGAGCTCCACTGGATGGTAAGCACCTATGGACAGAGACTATGTTATTGATTTTTATTTCCCCTTCACTTCTCACAGCACCTAACATGCAATATCAAACAGCACTGAAATATTTGCTGGAAAAGCAAGTCATAAAAATGTAAGTGAAACAGATAAGAATGCATGTAACGTATACCTCAAAGGGTGTATACCACACTAAGGAAAATGATGATGTGATCAGCAGACTTGTCTGAGAGTGACCTGGTAGCCCATTCTGTGGTTTTTAAAGCCATTTTCTTGTGTTTCATATTTAGTTGTTTCCAATCTGCTATTATAAATAGCATGTAAAAAATCCTGATAATTTAATATTTGTGCATTCTTCTAATTAGTTCTTTGGCATAAATTTCTAGATTTGGAACTACTAGATCAAAGCTATGAACAGTTTTATGCTCTTTGCACATTATGTTGCTCCAGAAATTTTATACATATTTAAACTTTCACAAGCTACAGTTATGTTAACAGTTAAGTTTAAGTGACCCTGTATGCTGGCATTCTACTTGCTAGAAGAAGAGCTGCTTTCCTTACGATTCAGTGGAATAATCTGTAAGATAATCATTCATACAGTATTGATGATTATGATTCTTACATTAAGCAAGATCTTGAAGGGCCAGAGTGGGTGGCTCATACGTGTAATCCCAATACTTTGAGATGCTGAGGCGGGCAGATTACTAGGTTAGAAGTTCTAGACAAGCCTGGCCAACATGGTGAAATCCTGTCTCTACTAAAATATGAAAATTAGCCAGGAATGGTGACATATGCCTGTAATCCCAGCTACTTGGGAGGCTGAGGCAGCAGAATTGTTTGAACCTGGGAGGTGGAGGTTGTAGTGCGCTGACATCGCACCACTGTACTCCAGCCTGGTTGATAGAGTGAGACTCCTCTGTCTCAAAAAATAAATAAGTATATAAATAAATACCCTATACCTGGCAAACTGTTTTGGGATGGTCTATATACTAAGCAAGGAGAGAGAGATTTGTTTCTGTCTCTGTATTTCCTAAGAAAATACAAAATATTATTAATGCTCTGTAGGTGAAACATGTATGACTCATGTATACATATATAATTCATAAATGTGTATAAACTCAATCCATACTTTCAGCTTCCTGGTATTATCTAGAAATCACAAAGAAGTCCTGACTATTGCAAGGATAGTTCTTTTCTGTGTTTCTGCTCAGATCATTGATAACTCCTTGAATGCTCTTACCTGGTTGAAGTCAATTCAAATCCGTTTCCTTGGTAAAGCTTTCCAAAACACTCTTCTTCATCTCTTCAGACTCAGCTATTCCCTGCCTCTTCTACTTCCCATACTAACTGTCTTATACCTAATTGAATACTGATTTTCAAAGTGTGTCCACAGCTAGATTGTGATTTACCAAGGAAAATAGAAGATAAGTTATTAATCTTTATATTTATTGACACTGTCTAGCCCAGAGCTTTGCACATAGTAAATGTTCAATAAATGTTAACTGAATTGAAATGACGTATAATGAGGAGATAATAGTATCTGTCAGGCCAAATCCATCTCTTTAGGTTTCTATCCGTCATGCCACAGGACTTGGAAATTAATTTCGTATTGTAACATGTATGGGCTAAGAAACAGGCTTTACAGGGGACAGGGAAGTTTTACGCAGAGGAAGGAAAGCATGTGTTGGTGTGAATTTCCCTGACAGGACTTGTCCACAGAGGGTGGACAGACCTCACCCTCACTTCATTTGCTGTCACATTTTACAGTGCAGGCCTGAGAACCACCTCATCTCTGGGAGGATACAAGAGTGCCTTAGTACCAGGAAGTCTGGATTTGGGTACTAGCTGTCAACAAGTTATCTGGGAATCATAGCTGCATAGCACCAGGAAACTTTGGGCTAGGCTAGTAGGATGTTATAGTTCCTCATGCTGGAAGAAGAAAGACACTGGTCCTTTGGGAAGGTGCTGCCTTCCACCTGGGGTATGGAAAGAAATACCTTTCCCCTTTCTACCATCCAAAATTTTCCTGGTACAGATCACACAGAACGGGCTCCCAGATCACTTTCAGACAAGTCTGTTTATTGCACCAGCAACCTTTTTCCTCAGTGTAGTATATGCCCTATGAGGTATGCACTAAATTGTCTTCCTGTCTGTTTCCCTTATGTTTCTATGACTTGTTTTTCCAGCAATCATTTAAGCGCTATTTGCTATTACATTTTAGGTACTGTGAGAAGCCAAGGGGAAATAAAAATGAATAACAGTCTCTGTCCATAAAATGCTGTCCAAATGGAGTTCTGTTTTAAAATAATTAATTCAGGAAACAAGTTTTGAAATTCATATATATATATACCCATATGTATCTATATTAGGGATAAAACTTTAATTTAAATGGTAGTTTATTAATAAAATTGACATGGAGAATAAGTCCAGTTATTGGCAGTAAGATGGAAATATTGTGTTAATTGTGTAAAACAGTCATCTCTATGAATATAATCCATCTTTATTGACATTTTTTAAAAATTAGTGTTCCATTTTCACATTGAGCTCATGCCCTCTACCTAGGGAGCATCTAAAGAGAGAGCTTCTATATAGAGAGTTATATGGATATATAGTCATTTCCGAAACAAACACTAAAATCTTAAAGCATATGTTTACTCATAATCATGTAATAGTTTCTCTGCAATAAAATGAATACAATGCATAAAGACAAACTATTTATAGCAATAACACTTGATACACTAACATAAATTCCACTGATGAGCTTTTACCACAACGTCGATGAAATGCATCCATAGTCCTGATGCTGCAGTTCTACTGAGCCCCTCTCTAGTGTCCATCTCAGCTGCTCAGCTCTTTTTCCAAAGCTGTGGCGGATTGAGGTAAAGGGCTCTACATCTTCAACTCTGGGAGTTACTTCAAGAGCTAACCTTATCCCTGATGTACTCTAGGTAGTACGAATTTACCCTTTCCTCTGGGATGCAACAGATTATTCCTAAAGTGGATTTACTAAAGAACATGAAAGAAATTGCTAAATACAGATTGAGGACAAACAGCAACAATCAACACGTGAATTCTTATGGTTAGGATACAGAGGGTAGGCTTACAGCCACACTCAGCAAATTTAGTACTTTACTATTTGTGTAAAACACTCAGCTTTTTTTTTTTTTTTTTTAAATTTCATCCTGCTTTTTTATTGCATGTGCTACAAATACAGAATTCTACTAAATTGACATTTTCTTCTCTTTTTTTTTTAAATTGTATTTTAGGTTTTGGGGTACATGTGAAGAACATGCAACATTGTTGCATAGGTACACACATGGCAGTGTGATTTGCTGCCTTCCTCCCCTTCACCTATGTAACCTCATACTTTCCACTCTCCCAGGAGTAAAGGGATGCCCTATTTTGAGACTGGTCCTAGTACCACTACGCAACTTCTTTGTATTTTCAGATAACTTTGAAATATGTAATCTGCTGTTCTCGTAAATCTCCATGGTGCAGGTGAAAGAATCTGGCATAATAGGGGATAATGCAGAGCTAGTATCTATGATACATTCTATTTCCTTTTACCCAGTAGTATTTCTGTAAATGTTAGAGGATGAAGAAAATACTCTTCTGATAGTAGGAAAGTTTGTAGCTGAAGATTTTATCCAAGGATAGTAAACTTCTTTGTAACATCCATCCTCATTAAACTTAAGAGCGTTATTAACATTTTAAAGAACAGGTAAGTGTTAAATTATAGATCAAATATACATTTCTCTTTAGGCAGTTTTTAAAGACTCACCGGTTTGTACTTAGATTAAATCCATGTAGTAAAAGATACAGAAAAGTACACTAGTTAATCAAATTCAGTCTTTTTTTCACAGACAAAGCACAATTTGGGTAGCGAAGGGACAGTTTGTATACAGAAGGTTCATTCATAGCTAGCCCTGGCATCAGCTGGGCACTGTCTGTCAGGGACATCAAGGATTTTGGACAGCAGTGAAAGTCATGTCACTGGTGGGCACCTGAGCCCACTATTTCCTGGACAGCCACAGTGATCCTCCCAGCTTCTACAAATCTGGGACTGTACATACAAACGTGTTTACTCAGAGCGCAGTATTTGGAGCCAGACAAATGAAGGTTGTTAGTTAACTCGGTGACCTTAGACACATTGTTTACCTTTCTGGGCCTCAGTTATTTCAGGTATAAAACAAGGGTAATGGTAATATCTACACAAGGGGGTCTTTGTTGGGCTAATGCCAATTTAGCACCTAACACAGTTCTTAATTACAGTGTTCAATAAATAGAAGCTTTTATACTGTGTCATAATTAACAATTCTAGTAAAGGTATGTAAGGGTGTGAGATGCAAATGAGGGGAGTGAGAAACTTCCTTAGAGTTTGGAAAAGATCGCAAAGAGGAAGGGCAACTGAGATAAGTCATGAATGTGGGTAAGACCCAGAACTCTGCTCTTAGGAGCAATCCAGCAGACCGAGCTGAAAATATTAAAATAAAAAGTAGGATGCAGTTACATTATCTGAATTCATAAAAGTAAATCACTAAGTTCAGGACAATAACTTCACATATTTCTTATTCATCAACACATATTAGTTCCATCCTTATTTATTAATTTTTTCTTTCTTCTCCAGCTAGGATGTTTGCGGGAGGTGGGGCTGGGGGCAGGTCAAAGAGAACAACAGGCTTTCAGTATGCAGAGCCGGAAGAAGAGCAGTCCAGATGATGGAAAAATACTATTTAAAGAAATAGAGATGAGATGCATGTTTAAGATATAAAGCATTGCAGTTTGGCTAAACTGAAAAGTACCCAAGATTTAAAGAATTAGAATGTAAGGCAAAAATAGGAGGATGTAGCCAGATAATGTAGACTGGTAATGCTAATTTAGATAGTGATCATAAAATAAGAATGAAAGGATACAGGAAGTCCTATATCACATAAATAATGTGTCACACATTTATAATGGGCAGTGAAGATGTGGAAAATTATGAACTACATATAATTTACTAACTGGAATTACGGTAATATCATCAACCCCAAGAGAAAAATGTGTGCAATTTTAGGTAGCATGCCATTTATTATAGAATTGCTTTCTTAATAATCATTTTCCCCTTTTAATCATTTTTAGTAATTCTTCACTATTTGGTAGAATATAGGAAATAGTGTCCTTTATATAAAATAATCATTTAGAGACAAAATAAATGCTCTAAAGAAGCTATAAATTACATAATGCTGATGACTAACTTGAAAAGCAAATTTATTTCATGAAAATGTATTGATATAAACATTAATGCTAAAAAGATTCTTTTTTT
>NW_016107752.1:12540-20535 GCF_001604975.1 Cebus imitator
TTTTTAGAAAATCATGCAAGATGACCCTCAGGAGATAGAAATTAAAATGGGTTTCATTCAACATATGTAATTTTAAATGATAACCACATCAGTAGTCATCTTCTAGTTTTATGTTGAAGATAATCTTAATATTATCAATATTTAACATATTTTATCTTCATTCAAATATTTATTAAAACTCTTTAACATCGAGACATTGTAGAAACAGGCATATTTTAATGATATGGACTAGATTTTTATTTAAAAACATGGATCTTTCCATTTTTCAATATTTATGCTTTTAAGGTTTAATATATATTTTAATGCAACAGTAACATTTATGGTATTAATAACTTGAATCTCTTAAAGGGAGGAAAAATCTCCTCAACATAATAGAGTTGAATTTAGGGTGAACTATCAGTTTGAGTAGTAGCTTTTTGGACAGCATAGTGGAGTAGAAACACCACTGGAATTCAATAAGGAATCTATATTCTTTGTTTCAGAATCCCACATATTTGTCCAAGTAAGTAGAAACGGAGATTGACTAATACCACAATAATGAGCTATCCAATGTAGTTTATTACTGTACAAGCCTCCAGAATATAATAAACTTAGGCCCCAGGTACCCAATTTTACGCTTAAGATGAAGTGATTTTGGAAGTGAGGGCAATCTGGCTGCGACATCTGTCACCCCACTAATTACCGGTGTTGATTCAGCTGATCTGGCTGGCTAGGAGAGTGTCCTCTTCCTCCCTCAGCACTCCATGTGTGTCCCTCTCGAAGCTGCACTCTCAGTTGAAGATGCTGATCATCCCTGATAGGGGAGGCCTGGCCTTCTTCGGTCAAGGGTATATGAGTAGCTACACTCCACTGCTAGAACCTCCAAACAAGCCCTCAAGAAGGAGTGATTTATACTCACCAGTTTACAAAATACTTTGCTATACAAGTTAGGCAAGTTGAGTGAGATGATCTATAAGCCATTACTAATCATTGTTAACACCAGTTTTCAAGCTCTCTAGTTAGATTACATTTTGTTTTCATGCTAGGAGTAAGTTATTTTACCGTTTATCTAATGTTAAACAATTATCTATTTACATGAGACTTAAAAAGTAATAATTTGTATCCTTGTGATAAATTATAAGCTAAATTAATTATGTCATACATGTGGAAAGAGACAGTATGGCAAGATTCATGTGCAAACAACATAACTCCTTTGAGAAAATGGAGAATGGCATATTTAGAATCAGTGTTTTCCCAGCAATACTGCTTGAATTTTTAAGGATAATCTGATCGATATTGCGTGACACTTATGTGTTGTAACAATTATTCTGAACATCACTTAAAATGAGACAATTGTGTTAGAGAAAGTAATGAATGTGAAGTGGAATAACTGCATTTTACACGAGTTAAATGTGAGCATTAATGTTGTGCAAGGAACACTTAAATGACAAATTGACATACAGATGAACAGTATAATTTGAGGATGATCTTTGGAATCTGAATATTGCTATAAAATATATAGTTAAAATCCTCAAACTTCAAAAAAGTATAAGTATGAGTATTTTTTATACAAAAATAATGTCATAATGTGAACTGTAATTTTTGTTTGTTATGAGTGCACAATTTCAGCTTTACCAACTGTGTCTTTAATATATTTGCTCTGAATTTGATTAAAAACACCTTTGTAAACAAAATCTGTAGATTATTGCGAGCATGTCAATTCCCCCTCTGGGATTCTCTTGCAGTGCACATTGTAAATAACATTTAAAGTAAATAAGTGCTTTTTGACATGAAAATCCTGTACAGCCTCTTCTCAAAGGATTAAGTAGTAAAAAACTATTTCTGCAATTCTCTAAAACCACTTGGAAAATAAATCATATATATTGAAGACTAACCAATTTATTTGTGACAATATCCTTTTGTGCTTGTGAAGCATTAATATTAATGCTTTGTCCTTTCATAAACAACTTTATCAGAGATTTTGAAACTATACATTATTAATTTATAGCTATATATATATATATTGAGTGCTTCAATTTGGGTGTGTGTGTATACATCAATATTACATTGTATAAAGTAAAAGACAGAAAGCCTGTTAAACTGTTTTATATAACTAGGACAAAACTGGAATATAAACTGATTTCCTTAAGCCAAGTCATGCAATAAAACTGAATTGATACTTAAGATTGTTTTAACCACTTTCTTAAGGCATAATTGATATATAATATAGTACACATATTTAAAGTATACAACTTGATATATTTGATCATAACTCTACACCCATGAACATATTGTCTCAAAATAATAAATATATCCATCTTTATGCAAAAGTTTTCTTGTTCTGTTTCCTTGTACTCCCTCTTTTGCATTTTCCAGCCCATTCCCTCTTCCTAGGCAACTATTGATCTACCATCATTAGTCAGTGGAGTCTGAATTCTTAGACTTTTATATAAATGGAATCAGATATTAGGTACTCATTTTTTGTCTTTGAAATTTCACTCAACCCATTTATGTGAGATTTATTCACGTCACATGAATCAATCTGCTTATTTCATTGTTGAATAGCATTCTGTTGCATAGGTGTAATACAGTTATCTACTTACATTTTATTGGACTTTCAGACTGTTTCTGGTTTTGGGCTATGACAAATAAAGTTGCTATGAACAGTTGTGTAAAAGTCCTTGTATTGTCACATGCTCTTCGGCAAATAAAATAGAATGGTTGGATTGTAGGTATATTTTACTTTTAATTAACATACATACTATTTTATATTCCCACTAACAGTGTATGAGAGTTACACACATTGTTAATTTTATCTCTCTAAGTTCTGTAAGTTCAACTTGTATCTTAATATATTTCATGTCTCCTAATTTTTTTGAACACATGGAATGAAGTCATAATAACTATTTTAATGTCTTTTACTGCTAAGTTAACATCCATTTTATTTTGTATTGGTTTCATTGTTTTATCTATCTCCATGTCCCTTCTTTGGAAATCTGGTAAGATTTTAAATTGAATGCCAGACATGATGAATTTTATATTTTGTATGCTCAATTATTTTATTTCTTGAAATACTTTTGAGCTTAGTTCTGAGATACAGTCAAATTACTTAGAAATGAATTGATGCTTTGGGGTCTAAGCTAAAGATACTTCTTTATTTTAATATCTTGCCTCTCTATATTAGCTTATTTCTATATTAAACATGAATTTTAAATAATCATAAGACATTTTGGTTTTAAAGTAGACTATTAAAATATCCAACAGCTACTAAAATTCTTTAATTAGTGTTTAACTGAAGAAATTGAATAGTTTCCTTATTTATTATAAATCTTATTGTTTGGTAAGAATACTTTTCCAGTCTATCTTACAATGTTGGGTACATTTTTTTGAATTCCAGATATCTCATGGTTTGCCTTTAAGAGACATCTAAAAAGTTTCAAATGAGTGAAAATTGTTTGTTTAGCATACTGAGTCCAGAAGTTTTTTTAAAAAATTCTCATTTTTAAAGCCAGAGTCAGAATCACTGTAACATTATTTGTATAAAGCAAAATTACATATATGTGATTAAGCAAGATATAAAAGATAATACAGCTATGTTACTATAAAAGATATTTATCTGATGAACTTATGAGAAAGCAATTGTGATATCTTATTTCATTTGATATCATTGAACTGGCATTTTCCCCCAAACAACCAATGATTTTAGCCTGATAATACAAACTTTGGAACTCATTATTATTATATACTATAAATAATATATAATTTATTCATTTAAATAAAGGTCACAGCCTTTAAAGACTGACCCTTATTTAAATGAATAAATTATATACTATTACCAACACTTTTGAAAACATCCTCTAGTGCTTTTTTGGAGAACATACAATTTCCTTTGAACCGCAATAACAAAACAGTAACCCATTTTTAGTTTCAAGGAATGTTAATTCATTTTACTGAGGAAATACAAAAAATTTGTAAATAAAATCATTTAAGAAATACCTCAATCTAGGAAGTATGAGGCTATTTATAACCTTATCTTGGAAGAATAAAATATATGTTTATATTTTATGCTGATGGTTATTCTGTGAGTTGAATATATGAACAGTTTGCTGAGTCATGCTTGGTAGTTAATTAAACATTGTAAAATTCTAGTGTGTCTGATTAAGAAATTTTTTTTAAAGATGCAACCCTGGTCTTGAATTCAAAAGAAAAAACTGTTGCAGATAGGCAATCATTCCAATATGTGATATGTTCATAAGACTTTCATATATAGGTGGAGAAATGAAAAATTATTTATGTTTTATTCTAAAATAACTAGCTTGATATTACAAATTAGTGGATGGGGGGCACTGGTGTGGTAAAGTTTTCTGGTATATATTAGCTATGAATAACTTTTTTTATTACAGTTCAAAAATAAATATAAAGGTTTTTAAAAATAATTCAAATCAAATATTAATAGAAACTCTGAAGCACCCTCATGGAACCCTTGGAATCTGAAGAACACAATTTTGAATCTATAGAAATGAAAGATTTCTAAAGCCTGGCATGTGGCTACTTTTCTTAAATCTGTTTTGTTGGAAGTGAGTGGAAGGGACAGTGCTCTGCTTAGAATTTTAGGTGTTATTTTCTCTTGAGGTACAAAAGTAAACATGGAAAATGTATAATGGTGTTTAACCACATCCTACATTAATCAGTTCAAATATTATAAATCAAATTTTATTGGACCTGATAATATTTTTTCTGTGTCTATTTTTTTTCAAGTATAATATTAAGACTTTCAATATAGGTCTTCATTATTGGGCTATTAATATTTTAAATTTGTAAAACCCATTATTTTAGTCGGAAAACACCAATACTTTAGTTAAATTTAATTGTTATAACAACCTATGATATCTTGCCATTGTCACATGAATGCAGGTTTTACTGGCATTTGAAATTGTGCTCTGGGCAAATTTATTTGAGGGTTAACTATATTTCTTTTTAATGTTGGTATTGAAATTTCCCATGTTTAATGGAAGATTCCATATAGTAAAGGGTTCTTAATTAAACTTGTATTAATAAATGGAAAGTGGTGGAGATAAAAATAATATATTTATTTATGAGCATTCGTTTATCGGTATTATTATTATTATTATTTTTCTGAGATAAGGTCTTGCTGTCACCCAGATTGGAGTGCAGTAGTACAATCACGGCTCACTCCAGCTTCAATCTCCTGGGCTAAAGCAACCCTCCGTCCTTAGCTTCCTGAGTAGCTGGGACTATAGGTGCGTGCCACTATGCCAAGCTAAATCTTGTGCTTTTGTGGAGATAGGGTTTTGCCATGTTGCCCAGGCTGGTCTCAAACTTCTAGGCTCAAGCAATTCACCTGCCTTGACCTCCCAAAGTGCTGGGATTACAGTTGTGAGCCACTGCACCTGGCCTGGTATTCTTTAAATAGAAAGTATGTGTACTATTTTCAAGGGTCCACTCCATCTATTATATTTGTAGAATGAGAGAGCTTTATTTTAATGTGCTCTCTGGAGGCAGCTCATGTCATAGTGTGTTTCTCTGCAGCTCCAGTCCCACTGGAGCCTTTATAGCCCACCCCCAACCACCTGGGACTTGGGGTATGTATTTCATTCTTTCCTTGATGCCATTACTGAAATCATGAGTCCTCTTTACTGTCCCATTGTTTAATTTCCCATAAAAGAATTAACCCAACACCACACCACATTGCAGAGTTTTTCTGAAGGTTTAGAGTAATGCAAAGAGAGTTTATCATTTCATGGATCACAAACAACTGCTATGAACAGAAATTTGTAGCCATCAAAAACTAAAGTTATATACACTTTAATCTTGCATTTCCACTTAGGGGAGTTTATTCTACAGAAATACTTGCACATATGTAACTTGTACAAAGCTATTATAGCATTACACAGAATTGCCAAAGACTCACCACGAGCCAATTTTTATCCATCAAAAACTTGTTAAGTAAGTCATGTTGCATTTATAAAGTGAAATAGTATGCAGAGACAGAGAGAGGGAGAGAGAGAGAGAGGGAATTCATTATTTACCCATATGAAAAGTTCCAGAAAGCATAAAGTGAGAAACATTGATTCAACATGCTACTTTTTGTACAAAAAGGGAAAATGATAATGTTTCCATTTATTTAAAGTATCTCTAGAAGGGATCATAAAAACCTAGAATGGGGTTATATATGGGGAGGATGTATTAATAGCTACCAATTGAACAGCTAACATACTATATAGTTGTTTTAGATTGTTCTGCTTTTCAAATATATAAATGGATTACTTATTTAAAAATTAGAAACTCATGTTAGATGTCACTATTAAAAATTCTCTGAGAATTTCTCACCTCAGCCATGTTTTCTACCATTTCTCCTCCACCTCTCCTGTTCTAATTCCCCAGTTGCTACACATCTCCTAACATCTTATTTTGTAAGTACTTTACTCTTTCTTTTTCAGATTACTTTACAAATTTAAAATTCCATTTTTGTTATCTTATGACAATATCATCTCCTTTTACGTCATCCTCATATATCTAGAATATTCTAATGGTTAAGTCCTTTCCCAAGTGAAAGATCCATGGGAATGTTTGGCAAACAATACCATCTGTTCTGTTCTGCAGGTGAAAGAGTTCAATGACCTGCTCTTCAGGGGCAGGGAGTTCAAATATTGCTATACTGGCATTATTTTCCTTCTAGTTACCATAGAAAGTAAAGCTAATTCAAATAAATGCCAAAAAAGTTACTTCTCTTTTGGCTATAAGATCTAATTCCCATTGCTTTAATTAATCTTTTCAGTAAACATGTATTATTCTCCAAGTGTATGCCAGGTACCTGTAAAACACTTTCAATTAAAAAAAAACCATTCCTCTATTGACTTCCTTTTTAGTTGATTATTAATCATTTATCAACTTGTTGGCTCAGAGCTAACCTTATTACATAACAAAATAGAGAATGTGATTTCTAGGTATTAAAGGGAGAGGAGGGAGAAGCAAACGTTGTTCAGGAAGGAGGTTGAAGAAGGGTTACTTCATGCTTAAACACAGATTTTAAGAAAACATATTAGCTTCATGCTTGGCGATGGAAGTGTTTGCTGAAACACTAAGGTTTGGCCTCGGTCCTGCTGCTTTCCCCAGAGAAAGCCAATCACTGAGACACGTATTGATAAGAAAGCAGGCTTTAATAAGATGCTGCAGCCAATGAGACGGGAGCTCAGTCCCAAATCCATCTCCTTGACTGACTAAAACTACAGGTTTATATAGTAGGGAAAAAATGTAACAATATATAAGAAAACAAGAACTAGGGAGGGGTAAGGAGGTACCTGGTGCAGTTATTCAGTTAGTTTCAGTTCTCTGATAACTTTTTGAGAGGCCTGAAGATTCTTTCCTGAGGAATGAACTCAGATAAAGCAAATACAAGTTTCAAGCTTTAACAGCAGAAGGGTCAATATCTGTGTTAATCCAAAAACAACTGTCTATTGGGACAATTGGTCCAGTTTTAGAAGGAATATTAAGTGATGTATACATTGTCTCCGTTACCCATATAGCAATTCGAAACCAATTATTATCATCCTTCCACTTTGAAGAAACTAGGGGTCAGAGGAGCCATGCTTTTTACCAAGGTCACACAGCTCAGTGACAGAGGTGCGCTTCAGACCATCCTCCTGCTTTTGCACCTTCTTGTCCAGAGACACTGAGATGCAAGGGGAATGAATCACTGCCATGGTTTCAAGAAGACACAAATATATTTTCACAGATAATTTGGCTGTAATCCCAAGTACTGTGGGAGACCCAAGTGGGCAGAAGATCATGAGGTCAGCAGATGGAAGCCAACCTGGCCAACATGGTGAAAACCTATCTCTACTAAATCCAAAACCTAGCCGGGGGTTGTGGTGTGCACCTGTAGTCCCAACTACTCAGGAGGCTGAGGCAAGGGAATTGTTTGAATCCGGGATGTGGAGATTGCAGTGAGCTGAGATCTCACCACTGCACTCCTGCCTGGGCAACAGATCGAGA
>NW_016107752.1:20575-26014 GCF_001604975.1 Cebus imitator
ATATAACTTAAATGCAGAACATGTATTCAAACAAAGAGAAAAAATAACATTACCATTCCGAGAGTGACACTATTTGCCGTAACCTCCCTATAACTGCAGTCTTCATAGGACTCACCTCCTACTCCCTCTCAGCACTTTTTTTCTCTCTTGGCTCATATTAAATATTTTCTCCTATCCTTTCTTTCACACAAGTGTGTAAAATAAAGAATATGAACTGCCATCCCCTAAAGGGAATTTTGATGTTGGTCAAAGGCGAGGAGGGACAATTTTGAACTCTTTGCAGTCCTGGGATATTTTCTGGACCTTTAAATAACTGTACTCTCAAAAGCAACATAAAAGCAAATACATTTTTACATTCATGATTATTATGCATAATTGATGAATTAGAACCAAGCTGGAAATTCTAAATATCATAACTCGAGTCATTGGAAAGTCGTCATAAAACAGCTCATTTTGCATTGTTTGTTGATACTAAGGTATCATCAGTATGTTGCCCAGGCTGGCCTTGAGCTGCTGATCTCAAGCCATCCTCCTGCCTCAGCTTTTCAAGTGCTAGCAGCCATGGAACCTGTAGGAAGCATAGGTAAAATATATGCATGTATAATAGATGGAGGATGGAAAGTAGGAAGGAGCAGAAGGGAACCTGAAGGATGGCAGTCTGTCCAGCTAGCACTACTGAGTAAAGGTTACATTTTTTCCTCTTCTTGGTAAAATAGAGTCAGTGTTTCTGGTTTAGGATTTTTTTTTTTCCCCTTGAACCACTCTCTAACATTTCATAAGGGTAATGAAGTGTTAAAGATGTGGACTTCAAGTTCTTTTTTACAAAGTAAAATAAGGTACAGAATCTACAGCCTTTGAAAAAAAAATTTAGTCCTGACCTTTACTTTAGGAACCATTAATTTGTATGATAAATCTGGCAAGAAACAAGTAGCACCAAGGAAAATTATTAGAAAAAAAATGGTTTTACCTATTATTTCAAGAAGCATAGGTTTGTATGCATGAATCAAATGTTACTAAATAAAAAATGTTCTCTAGTACAAGAAGTGCTTTGGCATTAGATGTTTATCCATTTTTAGTTATTGTATGGCGAATGTCTTACTTTTACATCATAGATATAGAGTCTAAGGAGTGTGGTTATTAATATATATGAGTGGGCTAGGACCTTAGATCATGCCAGAATGTGTGCTGGACTAAACTTAAGCTTTAGAGTAATGTCAAAAAAGTGAGATTACAATGAGTAGAATTTTTAAATGCCTTGAAAATTTGATATTCATGTGCCACTTCATCTCCTTCTACTCCTGTCTGGCATTTTAATGCAAGTAATTATTAACAAATAAATTTTCTATAAGTAGAACTTGTATGGCTATTTTGGATTAACTGTACTTGTTCCATTGCAAAGGCTCAGTTATAGTGTATTCTCTAATACAGATTTTAAAATATATTTATTGCTTCTTTGTTTCTCCCCCAGTAACAAGGATGATGTGCTACACAGAAATTGGTCAAACATTTGCTCAATAAGTTTGTCACTGACGCCATAGAATAAGTGAATTGCTTCAACATTTCTGTAGTGATATGTCCCTCTAATTATCTTTTCCTTATATATTTTGATCCTGATTTTGGAAGTTAGGTGTCCTTAAGAAAAACAGAACACATAACTTCTAAACAAGAGCAATTTGAAGATGTCTAGATCCTTTCATTTTGCATGATAATTTTATTGAGCACAAAAATAATTTTTGATTTTTTTGTTCTCTAGCAGTGCCCTCAAGTTTATTCTAATGTCTACAAATAATACAAGTGTGTGATGATGGCTACATTTTTGCCAAATACATAGCAGAACAAAACAGTTTCTGTAAATTCATTGACAAAGTTTTGGTCCTGTATAAGCATGCTTTCCTGGGTGATGAGAACAAAAACCAACTGAATGCCTCTTGGAGGGCAGCTATAGATTCCATGCTATGCTTCAAATGCATTTTCTTGTTCCAAGTCATACTATTACTTATTTCAGTCATTTTCTTCCTGTTCCTACTAACTGTATAATCACAGTTTTTCCTATCACCATGCAACTGAGAAGCCACACAGAGGACTCTTTTCCTTTTTAGAATTGTTTAGTGTTAAGTTTACTCAGTCACTTCAATAAGTACTGCAGTTAGAAAGTGATCTTTACCCTTGGATTTTCCACTTAGCAGATAAGAGATAGCACCTTTATGGAGGAAGAGTAGACCATGGCTGAGAAACTGTGTGCATGGAGAAATTGTAAAAGAATTACTTGAGCATCCCAAATTTTTGGCAAATTACCCTGTAGATACGGAGTTAAAATCAGCAGTCTTCCTCTTTTGAGGGCGGGGTGGCCCTCAAAACAGTCTTACATGATTTGCTGGTTAGGAAGCACCTAGGAAGAGTGATTTGGAGAATAGGCTTAGAAACCAGTAAGTCTGCATTTGAAGCCAAGTCCTGCAACTTATTAGCTATCTGTAAAAAGGAGTTAACAAAATAAGTACACAACAAGATGCTGGACATCATTAGTCAAAAGGGAAAGGCAAATCAAAATTACCGTGACATACCATTTCATACCCACTAGGATGGCTGGAGTAAAAAAGTCATATAACAATAAATGTTAGCAAAGATTTGGAGAGATTGGAACACCTGTGTGCCTCTTGTGGAAATATAAAATGGTACAATCATTTGGAAAACAATCTGGAAGTTCCTCAAATGATTTTAAATGCAGAGTTACCACAAAACCCAGCAATTTCTCTTCTAGGTATATACTCTAAATAAATGAAAACATAGGCACACAGAAACTTGTGTATGAATGTTTACAGCAGCATTCTCCATAATGGCCAAAAGGTGGAAACTACTCAAATGTCCATCAGTGGACAAATGCACAAACAGAATATGATATTTTCACACAATTAAATATTATTTGGCCATAAAAAGGAATGAAGTGCTAGTATATGCCACAATGTAGATAAACTGAAAGAAACCAGTCACAAACCACCATGTTCTATATGACTCCATTTATATGAGAGCCTAGAATAGGGAAATCTATAGGGACCAAAATTAGATTACTGGGGAAGGGAAAAAAGAGGGTAAGTATAATTGCCAAATAATACAGGGCTTCCTTTGGAGGTGATGAAAATGCTTTAAAATTGACTGTGGTGGTAGTTGCACATACATTGAATATACTAAAAGTCACTGAATTGTACACTTTAAATGAGTGACTTGTATAATATGTGAATTATGTCAGTAAAGCTGCTAAAAAAATGAAATTAACATCTACCTTATACTATGCTGCTGTTTGCAAGCTAAAGAAAACACTGCATGAAAATATTTAGCACTATGTCTCATAATGACACATAATAAAAATTGTTATTGCTATTATGACTTTTCATTCTTCTGTGTCTAGATTCTCTCTTCTGTCTCTTCTATTCCTATATTTTCTTTATGTTGTTTTACACTGTGACACTTGTAGTCCGGATTTGCCCCTATTGGAAACTGTCTGTAAAAGAAATGATTGTTCATGACCCTTGTGATAATACTTTTACTCTAAGCACAAATATATATTTGTTTAAATTTAAATGAGACTAATAATTAGCCATGTGTGGCTTCCATTTATTAAAAAGAGAAGGGAACTTATTTTCTAGTATATCTCTACTTTGAATGGAATGAAGACAGTTTTCTGGATTTGCATTTTATTGCATCGTAGTACATTTTTCAGTGTATTTTTTACTAAGGAAAATCTTCCAAAATTGAATGTGCAATTTTCTAATCTTTCCGTGGTTCGTTTACATAGTATTTATATAGCTAATTTTAATAAAAGCTATGTTGCAATTTTATAATGACATAGTCATGCATACTCTATCTGAAAAAATTTAAAGGCAAGTAAAAATAAAATCATGATAATAGGTTCAAATATATGTATGTACATGTAGATAATTATTTGTTATTTAAATTAATTTATGAGTTTATATTATTCCACTGATTTGAAGGTTTTAAATATCATTTTAAAAGTAAGAATGATCAATAATTGCCAGTTAGTAAAAGTCAATTCCAGAATTATTATTTTTTAAATTGACCATCCCCAACTATTTAAACCTTATTAAATAGTTCGGGGAAAAAAAACCGTTCTGTAGTTCTCTATCGATCATTTTGTTTTTTGCATGCTTGAATATCAAATATGATTTATTTACATTTTTTATTTGTATATATTTTCTGTAGTACAAACTTTAACCTTAGCACTTTTTATGTTATTCAAATAGCAGACTGAAAGTTTGTGGAAGAGTATTTACTATTTTAGTGGTGCCAACTTATTTTGGAAGCAATAACACAATATGAAGATAAAGATTGTGTATTTTTCAGTAAATGTATTCAATGCAGGCAATCAGTCTACATCATTTAAAACAGTGTACCCAACATA
Organism: Cebus imitator; assembly: GCF_001604975.1. Lineage (NCBI taxonomy): Eukaryota > Metazoa > Chordata > Mammalia > Primates > Cebidae > Cebus > Cebus imitator. Next base: position 24,990 of record NW_016107752.1, read on the forward strand.
GAGCCTGCCACTTCCTGCCTTGATAGACAAAATTGCTCAGCCTTCAGGGCACTCTTTATGGCTGAGACTAGCTGCAGCCCCAACTAATCTTCAACATGGCCTTCTGGACAACCACTATCCATCAGATAGAATTGTCAAAGAAGGTGAAGCCCATATGTCTTTCTGGATGTTAGATGACAATGAGTCTTAGGGTTTTCATTTTTCTCTTTTCCAACTTGAATGACAGGGATGATTTATGTTACATCAAAACAGGAATGAGGTAACTGCTTTTTCATTTCTGATAAACTTGACCTAATAGAACCAAATAATTCACCCACATTGCAGTGATGATCTCCAGGAGTTTGTCAACTCTGTTATCAAGGGGGTAGTAATCTTCGAGTACGTGCATTTGGACTGTGTTTCAGATAAAGAAAAGTCATTACCCTTCTGGAACTTAAAGCTACTCTACAGTACCTAATTTTAGGGCCATTTACTGTAAAATAAAATAACATAGTCAATGAAATCTTTCTTCTTTGGAGCACAGTAGACAACCATGAATATAGGAGAGAATTCTCTGTTTAGGCATCCTGATACAAGAATATTGATTAACTTTTCTGAGTGATCGGGTACTTTTATATTATATTAATGAGTAAACAGCCATGTCTCTCCCTCCCCAGTTTGAGTGTCATGTAGAATATTAACAACTTTCAGAAGTTGTTGCATTTTTTCAGACATTGCGCTATTGTTATTTTTTACTTTTTTCTGAGACAGGGTCTTACTCTGTCACCCGGGCTGGAGCTCACTGCAGACTCGACCTCCTGGGCCCCAGAGATCCTCCTATCTCAGCCTCCCTAGTATCCAGGACTATCAATGGTCACCACCATATCCAGCTTCTCTCTCTCTTCCCTCCATCCCTCCCTCCCTCCCTCCCTCCCTTCCTTCCTTCCTTCCTTCTTTCTTCCCTCCCTCCCTTCTTTCCTTCCTTCCCTCCTCTTTCTTTCTTTCTTTCTTTCTTTCTTTCTTTCTTTCTTTCTTTCTTTCTTTCT
>NW_016107752.1:26056-32283 GCF_001604975.1 Cebus imitator
TTTCTTTCTTTCTTTCTTTCTTTCTTTCTTTCTTTCTTTCTTTCTTTCTCTTTCTTTCCTTCTTTCTTTCCTCTCTCTCTCTTGCTTTCTTTCCTTCTTTCTTTCTGTCTCCTTCCTTCCTTCTTTCCTTCCTTCCTTCTTTTTTCCTTTCTTCTTTTCTTCCTTTCTTTTGAGGGTTTCTCTCTATGTTACTCTGGCTGGTCTCAAACTCTTGTACTCAAGTGATCCTCCTACCTCAGCCTCCAAAGTTGCTGGGATTACAGGTGTGGGCCACCTCACCTGGCCAGAAGTTGTGTTTTTTTCTAAGTCACAATTTAGTTTCTGTTTTTGCTTTTGTTTTTGTTTTTCCTTTGCTGTGGTATGTTGTTTCCATTCCAGTGGAGTCATAATTTCTTGGAATGATGAAGAAAATATGGCATAGAGAGGGACATTCTTTCTCTGTTTGAAGAGCATGTAGTCATGTACTTCTGAAATAGAACTAGTCACAGTGATACTTATGCAAAATTGTCAGTGAGGTTACGATTTACTTAATAAACTTTACAGAGGTAATAGTTAATTTACTTTAGGACAGAGTATCTTACTCTTTAAAATTAGCTTACCCCCTGGGAATCTTTTGATCTATTAAATTAGGAAACCCAACATAGATCTTAAAAGAAAAACGCTGTAATTTGTCAAAAGTTTGAATTTTATGTATTTACATAAATGGCCTTTGAGCAGACTACTGTTCTATTTGTAGAGCTTGTGAAGGAGATTACAAGGATTTCTAAATGATATTGTTTGTAGGAATGAAATGTCATGCAGAGCCATTTCCTAGTACATTAAATTGAACAAAAGCACAATTGCAATTTTCCAAATGATATTACTTAGTGATTTACTGACTCTAGTCTTTGACTCCAATGTGAATGTCCTGTGGCAAATTGCTGGCTGCTAGTCTTTTTGGATAGGACATTTAATTATAGGGTTCACAACTTTTAAGGTCTAAACTCCATAATCACCACAATGAATATTTCCTTCAGTATGTTTTCCATATGAAAAATGTGAAGAAATTCTATTTTTATCTTTCATGGTGTTTAGATTCTTTTGACTTAAAAAATGACTATGTCCAGATAGAATTGGAGATATCACTATTTTATTAAAAAGGGGATTTTTTTTTAAGGGTTAACAAACTTTTTTGGGCCTTTCACATTTGTACCTATTGGTACTTAACTACCCAGGCGTTACATGGGTCAGAAGAAAGAATATAGTCATCTGGAAGTTACTCAGAGTTTATGGAAAGCAAAGATGGCTTATTTATTTGTTTGATTCCTACAGAGGGCCCAATGCTGTGAATATAGAAGATTCAGTGATAGTAACTTAAGACTTGCTTTTAACAAGCTGTTACTTTCCTGTCTTTACCTAATTACATGCTGCCAATGGGTATCATAAAATATTGTTCTGGCTGCCAAGGCATTTTTAAAGCCTAGAATAAGATGATATGTAAAAGTCTTTTAGAATATAATAAGCTACTTCCTTATGCTAGACAAGCAAAAGTGTCATTTTCATTGCATGTCATTTTAGGTAAGAGTCATAACAGATCTGACTAAAAGGTAAAAACTTTTAGTTATTTATCTTATTTCATTATCTCTTTCATAAGATCAAAGAGAAATGTGTTTTTAAGAACATGGAGACTTAATGAATCATTTTGTTTGCTTTTCAAAAGTCATTAATATTGAAGCTTCACTTGGAACTTTTGTTAATTTGGTTGTCAATGTATTGTTTTTTTTTAAACAACACTTTTGAATTTTATTATTTCTCATTTTCTAATTTGAAATATTCAAAGCAAAGCATCAGTTTGTGATAGTATGACTCATTGAACCCATTCTTGCTTATTAAAAAAAATCAAAAGAACATTAGCCTCAATCAATATTTGTAAATAAAATAATATGTTGGACTAAGTTATTCAAGCCATGTAGTATGGGGGCAAATTCCTAGTGAGTCAGTCCTCTTACTAACATCTCTGTAATGTCATTATGATTTTAATCCCAACCAGGGTTGTAGAGCCCTTTCTATCCTCAAAACGGATCCGCATTGAGATTCTATTTTTATTACCTATACCTATTCATTTTGTCCTCCATTGGGCAGTGGAGAGGCAAGAATACAGAAACAGTAAAAACGTTTCTGTCTTTCACCTCTTTATTCCATTATTATCCTATTATTGTTATTGTTATTTTCTCATGTACACTGAGAAAATTCTGAAAATTAACAGCTTACCCTGGTATATTTTGAAGAGCAGGAGCAAGCATGGAAGAGTCAGTTGGTAAGGAGGACAGAATCATCTGCTTTGGACTTTCTAATATTTAAGGTACTAGGACCATGGAAGGGGAACTCAGTGTATAGCTCCAGGTTCTAAATCAGACCGGAAGTTTTCATATGCATTTAAAATTTGAGGGGAGAGACAAAGTTTAGAAAAATGGGTCGGTTAAGTAGGAAAAATACATAATTTAAATTTCATAGACCCAGGAAACACTTTGTGAAATAATGTCTAATATTCCATCTTACAATTCTGAATTAATTTTCTGTTAATTAACGGAATCAACCTTCTGTAAGCATGATAATCGTTTAACTTTTATTTGCTCATTTCCTTTTTAAAAAAATTACTACTTCTATGGTCTAAATTTATCTGTGCCCTGAAAATTCGTAGGCTGAAATCCTAACCCCAAAGGTGATAGTAGGAGGAGGTGGAGTCTCTGGGAGGTAATTAGATAATGAGGGCAGAGCCCTCATGAATGGGATTAATGCCCTTAAAACGCAGGCCCAAGGGAGAGTTTGTTTACCCCTTCTACCAAGTGAGTGAGGACACAGCTGGAAGGTGCCGTTAATGAACCAGTGAGCCAGCCCTCATCAGACACCGGATATCCTGACACCTTGATTGTGGCCTTCTCAGTCTCTGGAACTGTGAAAAATAAGTTTCTGTTATTTTTAGGTTACCTAGTTTGTGGTATTTTGTTATAGCAGCCCAGACACACTGAGACAACTACCTAAATGTTATTTTTTTCAGTTTGATTTTTAAAAACTTATATCGGTTTACATTTCTAGAATATTCGCTTAAATAATGGCACAGATCACCTATTTTCATCAACATTTACAAATGATTATAACTATTTTGCATAGACTAGTAAAAGTATATATCTGTGACAAGAAAAAGAGACTTACAGTTCTCCTATGAAGGTTAACTGCAAAAGTGATGGCTTTTATATTCTTATTCCAACATAAGAACCACTTTTTAAAAGTCATTAAGTCTAATATGTGGTATCTTTAAAGGTGTATGAAGAAAGATGATATGCTATAAATGAAAATCATATTGATAAGGAAAGTTTTACAACTAAGATTTTAAAGTCATAATGGACACAAATTATTTCTAGTGAAATTCAGTGTAAGTGAAACTTACATTTCCCCAGACTTTAAGCCAGGGAATGAATCTACACAATCACTAATATCTAACTTGTTTCTGGTCTCTGCGCAGTCTTTTGACTATTGTTGCATATTCAGACTCCTCCCTCATGGAGAAGGAGAATGCACTACTTCTTCATCAAGTGCACTGTCTGGAAGGTGAAATAATATTCAATGTTTTCTCTGTTGTCTGGGGATGGGTTTAACTCCACAAATACTTTATTAAATAGTGTACTTACTATATGTCAGACTCAGTGTTAGGTGCTGGAGATAGAGTAGTGAATGAGACAGACAGAATCACTGCCTTTGTGGTCCTTACTGGGGTCCTAGTTGGCAGCTGAACTCATCTGTGAGATAACTCGGGGCTCCTGGCACTTCCCCATTGCCCTGTTGCCATCGTGCCTGCCCAAGTATACGCACATTTGCAGGGGGGTACACAGCTTCGGTTTTTACTCTAGGACTCTTATTACATAATTTGCTGAGCTAATAATACATTTTGAATAAAGTATACTTTGAAACTGGCTTTGATTTAGCACAGTAATATCAAATTCAAGTTTTGCTAATGGGAAATGTAATCTTTATACCTTGCAGAGCAGACAGTGATCTATGTAGTAGTGTAAGATGTGTTTTATAGTCATTGAGCACCATATTCACCCTGTGAGTTTGCTGAAAGGCAGATTCACAGACTCCATATCAGGGCTGCTGTGGCTTAGAAGTGGAGTCTTATCAGAGGATGATAAGAACAGAATCTCACTCTGTCGCCCAGGCTGGAGTACAGTGGCGTGATCTCAGCTCACTGCAACCTCCATCTCCTGGGTTCAAGCAATTTTTGTGCCTCAGCCTCCTAAGTAGCTGGGATTACAGGAATGTGCCACCATGCCCAGCTAATTTTTGTATTTTTAATAGAGATAGAGTTTCACCATGTTGGCCAGGCAGGTCTCAAACTCTTGACCTCAGGGGATCCACCTGTTTCAGCCTCCCAAAATGCTGTGATTACAGTTGTGAGCCATGGTGCTTGGCTCAGAATAAATTTTTAAAAAACAAACTACAAGTAAGCTTTATTCACATATGTGAGGTAAAAAATATGTTTCACTTGGCTGGTCCTGCCTATAATCCCAGCACTATGGGAGGCCAAGGAGGGCAGATTACCTGAGGTCAGGAGTTCGAGACCAGCCTGGCCAACATGGGGAAACCCCATCTCTACTAAAAATACAAAAATTAGCCAGGCATGGTGGCATGCACCTGCAATCCCAGCTACTCAGAAGGCTGAGGCAGGAGAATCACTTGAACCTGGGAGGTGAAGGTTGCAGTGAGCCAAATTCATGCCACTGCACTCCAGCCTGGGTGACAGAGTGAGACTCCATCTCCAAAAAAAAAAAAAGGAAAAAAATGTTTCACCTAGAGTCTATATTTCTTAAACTTTCAATTAATTTAATTCTCATCAATTTCCTGTATTTTTAATATATGGGATATACTACCCTGAAATTCGGCATCAGGACTGCCAAGACATGTCTGAGACCAGTCCTGGGATTTGGTTAATGACCTCACAGGAATTAACTTTCTCAATTTCTCTCATCACCTTCATCTGCTACTTCTCTCCTCATGCTAATGGAAACTATTCTTCCCTGATGACATACTATCCTTTCTGCTTGGTACTTTTATATTTTCTGTTTATTCTCTTACTCTTCTTTTGTGTGTAGAATATTTCACCATACTCTACATAACATTTTTCAAGTGTAAAATTTTTCTAATGTCTATAGAAATATATTTTGTATTATTGCTCTTTCCCAAAGTTGCTATGAATTCATATTGTGACACTTGTCAAGTTGTACTATAATAACAATAATAGTTTGAATTTCTGTCTCTCCTTGTAAATAAGGAGTTTTCCCAGGACATGACTTGGATTCCCTTTCTCTTTGTATGCCCCATAGTGTCCAGCACATAGCATGGAATGAATGACTGTCATTCTACGTGTGCGCCTAAATTCAGCACTAGGGATATTGTCCACAAGGGCACAATTTCATCTTCTCTTGCTTTATTCAGGAAAAATGATCCCAGACATGTGATGTGTCATTATGAAATCATTTCTTCACTCTCCCGTTAATGGTTTAGTTAATTGTTTTATTTGACTAATGGAGAATTCTTTTGCCGCATCAATAAGCTGTTCAAAGTCAGTGTTGAGCACAGGAGGGGAAAGTCACTTCTTATACATTTCTGTGACTCATACTTTTATTTCAGATTTCTACTTGTAGAAGACTGACACTTGTGCTTAGAGAACATACTGTCCTCACACTTTAAGGAAAGCTGGATGAGCAAAACACATTGGACATCTTTCAAGACATTATAAAATATACCAAGAAATCCCCAAACTTCCAGTGAATGATACTTTATCACTGTTTATAGATGCTTAACTTAAAAGAAAAGGTTAATGTTGCTGTTGATAATTGTGATTAATCAGTTAAATATGTGACAAAAACTAAAAAGAAAAAATGCAGATGAAGCATTGCAATTTATAGCTGGAAAACATGTCTGGCCCTGTGATACATAAAGTGACTCAATAGCATGTAACTTCTCCTATTTTTTACCTGTGTATAGTGAATAATTTCAGAATCTCCCTAATGAGTGATCTCATGGAAAGCCTCTCGAAAGTTCTAACAATTTTAGATTATGTCTATGTTAAGGCTGTAGGACATTGAGATAAATTCTATATAGTATATTAGAAAGTACATGGGATTTTCAGTAGGATGCCCCTTGTTCATAGGTGTCTCTTTTTTTCTTTTTCTTTTTTTTTTTTTTTT
>NW_016107752.1:32309-65255 GCF_001604975.1 Cebus imitator
GCCAATTTCATCTTATGTGACCTTAAGTTATCTTAAGCTCCGTTTTCTTGGCTATAAACGTGGGACAAATTATAGAGCACTCTTTATGAGGATATTGTGTGAATTAAATGATATGATGTACATAAACCTGTCAGGGTTACTCAGCTGCCTGATATTTGTGAGGCAGTTTTAAGGTTGGTTGATCTTTGTGTTGCTGTGGGAAGAAACCATCTTTTGGACTTAGATCTAAGAAAGGGCTGGAGTCCAATGGCCCTGAGCATTATCTGAAGAGTTTCATTGCTGTGCTGAATTTTCTTACAAATTTGATTACCATTTAGCATAACTTTTCTTCCCAAATAGAACAAATTGTTCAAAGTTAAAATGTTGAACTTCTTGTAGCTAACCATTAGCTGCGAGGGATTTGCAAGAAAGACTGCATGCTGAACCAATGTGTATTTTCCAGAAAATTGAAATTGGCAATTGGAAGAAGGCTTGCATCTGACTCTAATTAAGATTTTCTTTGTTTCATAACTGGCTCTCACAATCACAGGAATGTGAAATGTGTCTCTTAAAATAGTTTACGACTTTAAAAAGCTAGATGCAAATTCAACTGTATCCTTTTAGTAACTAATAAATGGTTGAACTTCCTCATCATGTTTATTATTCATTTTTATGGCTTAACTTAACTTAGATCTTGGTTAAATGTATTTAGTTTAATATAATTTACGATACACTTATTCAGAATAGTGAATTAGATTAAAAGTGCTATTATGTTTCACTTAAAGCCTGTCTCTCTTAATCCTTCCATTAATTTAATCTTCTTGAATTTCATTTAGTTTGGATATTTGCCTCTACCCAAATCTCATGTTCAATTGTAATCCCTAGTGCAGGAGATGGGACCATTTGGGGGGTGTTTGGATCATGGGGTGGATCTGTCATGGCTTGGTGCTGTCTTTCAAGACAGTGAGTTCTGAGATCTGGTCACTTACAAGTGCTTGGCACCTCCCTGCCCCACTCTCTCTCTCTGACTCCCACTTTCACCATATGTTGTGTCTGTTCCTTTTTTGCCTTCCACCATGACTGGAAGCTTCCTAAGGCCTCTCCAGAAGCAGATGCCAGAATGCCTCCTGTACAGCCTACTGAACCATGAGCCAATTAAATCTATTTTTTATTTTAATAAATTACCCAGTCTTAGGTTTTTTCTATAACAATGCAACAATGGCCTAATATTCATGTATTAAAAAATATAATGGCATTTCACAAAGAACTTGTGTTTTCATGCTCCTGACAATCTTATAAATTCCCAAAAAGATAGATTCACCTATTGATAGATTTAAATGACTTTTTTAAAAATTGTCAACACTCTCCCTCAAATAGTGGCAACCTCATTATGTTTTCTTTCATCTTTTTAGGATCAGAATTTCCTCCTTTCCAATATTTGCATTTTGTTCCATTTTTGAATGATGCAATTAATTACATTTTAAATAGTTAAACAGTTCTTATGTAGGGTTAAAGAGTTAAGAGGGAGATGCCAGGGAACGTAAGAAAGTTTTAACTGTTATTTTTCTTTTTAAACACTGATGTGCCTGCCAGAAATAAATCTAAATGATCTCTGCGTATTAAATGAGACAAAACAGGCAGTATCAGGAAAGCATATGGTAGCTGGGGAGTTTACTTTTTCAGGAAACCTAATATTGGGTGAAGGAAGGAAGGCTACTTCCTTTTTCTTTTTAATCTTCCATAGCTGACTACATTTTTTCTTTATAATGGCTTGTTCGGAAAAACCAAGGGCAGAGGGAAAACCAGTCCCCTCGCAGGAGGAGCTAGATAAGGAGGAACAGCTCAGTAAGTCTGATATCATAAATGAATTAGCACCCCTCTTAGGCATACCTAATACTGGAGCAACAGATTAATTTCGGGGGGGGAAACTATCAGAAAGATGTGATTGATAACATTTTATGTTAAAACAGTTTGAGAAGACCTGAATAATATTATAAAATTATATACAGTTTACAAAACTGTAAATAGGAGGAGCAAACCCATTAAGATGTTACTAAGATATGCCTGGGGTACCCAACTAATATTTGCAGTCTTAATTCAGATTGGATGTCCAACTGCACTGAAGGAGGTCTCCACAATATTAGAGGTAATTCTCTGACAGTGACTGGTTGCGTAACATTACTGTTGGCTTTCTGGACTATCAGAAGACAAACATCTAGCATACCTACCCATAAGCTGTTTATTCTAAGTCCTCTTGGAAAAATTAAATAAATCACACTCCAAACTTATTAAAATGTTTGTTGAAACAGTTCCTTCTAGTATTTTTCTTGAGGATTTGTGATCGTTAAGAATTATGTCTACAATAGCTTCAAGTGATTAGAAGAAAGATAATAGTGCAGTGTAATAGCTTTCTGAGTTGGACTAGATGTGATAAGCGTGCAATGTTTTCATATCATTGGTGCGCAGTAAATTCTTTTTAGAAGAACACATTTATGTAATAGCTATAAATTTTAAAATGCTCTGGAGGTGGATAAAAATGAAAAAATTCCTATATTTGGGTAGTTAAAATTTTTCAAAACAGTGTTACAAAAATAGTTTTCCCACTTTAAAAAATTAGGTCTCTTTAAAATAGATCAGAAATGTTACCGTGGCCTAATAAAAATATTAAGGCTTTGATATAATTTTTTATGGAGGTAAGTTGTGTTATGTTTAAGATTCTAAAAAAATTCTACAGGAATTACCCATGTGAAGATGCTATGATATAATTTCTTTTCTATTTGTATACTAGCTACTTTCAAAATTGGTATGAGTTGATTTATAGTAAAATATACATGTACAATAAAAGATACATATATATGAAAAGGAGACAGCAACTGTATTTTGAGGGTAGAATTAGTGTTTCTGATTTGGCTGGTAGGGAATGGGTCTGAGCTTCATGACCACCAAAGCAAAAAAGATACATGGTAGGTTTTATAATTAATTTTCAAGTAAAAAGAGAAACAATCTTTGAAAGAAATTTTCCTAATTCTACATCCTAAATCACACTATATATATCACATAAGATCTTATACAGGACACTTGCAGCGTATTAGTTATATCTCTATAAGAAATTCAGTAGCAAATGTACACTATTTTTGTGTTATTATAATCAAACTTTATCAGGAATTTTTTTTTACAAAGGGTTAAACTAATGACATTTTAATGCAACTTAATTCACGGACAGAACTCAAAAAATGTAGACAAGCACCTAGTGAGATGTCCTATCAGACAATTTCGCTGTAAATGTAACTTCTCTCAGATGGTCTTATGATGACAGCCAGAGGAGAAGGGGAAAGACCACGCTCTTCAGGGGCTTAAGACAGCACCTAAACTGGTTCTGTCTCTGGTGCTGAGAGGATATCCCCTCCCACGCCCACCTCTTTAGGGATCACCGCAATGGCTCCTTAACTGGCCTCCTTATACTCTCATCTGTGTCAGTTCATTTTCCACATAACTATGAGTGCCTCAGATCCAAGTTGGATGGATGTTCATGTCCTGCTTAACATCCCTTAATGATCTTCCCTAGACTCACAAAGAAACCCTTCATGGCTCTCCCTTTGTCTCTAGTAGCACATCTCACCACTCCTCCCTATTTATCCCTTGAAGCTGGGGCTCCAGCTGCACAAAGTACTTTGTTGTTCCTAGAGAGGCATATGCTATTCCTTGTCTCCACATGTAAACTTCTTCTGCCTGGAGGTACCTTATCTTATTGGTTTCCTCAGTAGAGTCCTCCTCTTCTTTATTCCTGCAAAGACGCACACTCTTCTGGAAGATGTCTGAAATCTCTTCCACTTCTTTCCTATACAAGCCCATAACTCTCTGTATCTACTTATAATTGCAGCACATTATGTCTAACTGTAGTCAGTTACACATTATCACAGAAATCTGACTACTTGAGTCATTGCTTTGCTAACTAACATCCTAAGCTAGAATATCAATTCTCTGGATATGGACTCTTTTTTTTTTTTTTTTTTTTGAGACGGAATCTTACTCTGTCACCCAGGCTGGACTGCAGTGGAATGGTCTGGGCTCACTACAACCTCCTCCTCTTGGGTTCAAGATATTCTCCTGCCTTAGCCTCCCAAATAGCTAGGACTATAGATGCCTGCCACCACTCCTGGCTACTTTTTGTGTTTTTAGTAGAGACAGGGTTTCATCATGTTGACCAGGCTTGTCTTAAACTCCTGACCGCAGGTGACCCGCCTGCCTCGGCCTCCCAAAGTGCTGGGATTACAGGCGTGAGCCACTGCATCCGGCCTTAGATATGGACTCTTTATCATCCCTCTGTACAGCCTGAGCCCAATCAACATCCAGCATAGTATATACTAAGTATATGTTTGACAACTTAACTAGTCTTTATTGATTGAATTCCTAGGAGAGTGCTAAGAGAGTCTGTGTCACATAACACTTGCTCAAAAAATAAAACACTAGTTGCAAGAATGAAGATTATTGATTGAATGAGTGAAAAGTTGCTACAGAAGTAAGTCTGATATTTGGATGTCAAAATGGAAGATTCTAACGTATTTTCATGACAGAACAGAGAGCTAATTAGTGAGCAGACAAGGCCCCAGATGCTTTAAAAAACTGAGTGTTCAATTGAAACACCAGAGGTCATTATAATCTGCAGGGCAAAAAAATTATTAAGTACCCCATGCACAAACGATTCCTATCCTTACCTTTACAGAATGACTTGCTTTCAGCAGCGCTGATATATGTGACATTTATAAACAGATCTTTGAACCCAATGTTAAAGAAAAACAAAATACAGGATATGTTTGGTTTTCACGCAGCACTTCTAAAATCAGGTTTTGCTGTGTTTCTTGTCCATTTAGAAATGAAAGACTGACATGTATTTGACTCCAGAAAAAATATAGTTTTTCAAGACTAGGGCTTCTTAAAGAAATGAAGCAACTTTCTGGGATGTGTCCCCAACACCAGATTATCATGTTTCTATTTGTCATCCTTTGGAGAAGCCAGAGCAATCTTGAATTTGTGCTGTACCATTATTTAAATGCCACTCATTAAATTTCACATAGATTCAACTTCCCAGATCATAAGAATCTGATTTATAAAATTGGCAAACAATGAAATTCGTTATTATATAATAAATAAAATTTTAAATACAAAAACCATCTAGCCCAATGTTATTTTATTATTATTATTACTTTTTGTGACAGAGTTTCACTCTTGTTGCCCAGGCTAGCATTCAATGGCGCAATCTCGGCTCTTTGCAACCTCCACCTCCTGGGTTGAAGCAATTCTCTTGCCTCAGCTTTCCAAGTAGCTGAGACTGCAGGCACAAGCTATCACACCTGGCTAAGTTTTGTATTTTTAGTGGAGACAGGGTTTCACCATGTTGGGCAAACTGGTCTAGAATTCCTGACTTCAGGTGATCCACCTGCCTTGGCCTTGCAAAGTGCTGGGATTACAGGAATAATGCCATTATTTAACTAATTTTGGAAACACCTAGGATATAAATGTAGATTACTATGTGGGTGGGAAATTGAGCAAATATACTTTTATTTTAATGTTTTTGTGCTTTAAGAAAAAAAATAAAAATACAAGCTGATGTACCTGTTACAAATATATGTAATATATTAATTGTAAGGTTAAATGTGGTTACTTCTACTTATAAAAATGTTATCGTGTACTAAAATAAATTTATTAGAAAATAATACAGAACTAGAAGATAAAACAGTTTAATTGGGAAGATCAGGCATCAAACAATAAAACCAAGATTTACTGAAATAGCATTTTGTCTTTAAAAAAAAACTCCATAATTTGTATTCTTTACTTTTACAATTTAACCATATGGAAGAAATTCAAGACTAATTTCTTTTATTTTGAATCATATTAATAACTTTCTGTATATTTACATTACAGTTTCAAAAAAAGTTATTGAAATTTAAAAAGCAGCAACACTTTATCAGGCTTGTTAAAATGGTGACATAAAGGACTTTTAATAGTTTTCTGCATGATTGTGCCTTTTCCATAATAACATTTTCTTTGTTGGAAGCATGGCAGATGACTGGCTAATGGCTGGTGGGAGAAGAGGGAATGTTAAAAGTAATGCCACATGGGGAAAGGAGCATGGCAGACAGAGTTCAGCAGAAGATAGACATGATGTAAAATTTAACTTCCAGAGAATTTTTATTGTATTTGAATCATTTGTTACTTTCTTGGGTTGCCAAACAAAATATTCACGGTTATGGGATATAGTCATCTACGTGTCTTATTTGTACTTAAAGATGAAATGATTTATTTTTGGAGCCTAGACAGATTATATCCTTTTTCTGTTATTTCTACCATGATTTATAGGATAATTTTATGAAATTTATTTCATTTTCCTTTTGTTAGCCAATTGTAAGTTTGGGGGAAGTTTTAATCATGAGACACTACAGATGTTGTATTTAAATGTATGCATATATTAAAATGATGTTACAGTGGTATGGTTTTCTTAATATGGAAACCTCAGATTTCACTTAAATTATAGATATAGGGCAGGCAGCAATTCAGAGCACACACCATAGAGTAAGCCTGACTTGGGTGCATGCCTAGCACTATCTGTTATAATCTAAAACCTTGGAAAATAAACTTAGTCTTTCTGGGTCTCAAATTTATTTATAACATTAGGATGATGTCAGTAGTTTCTAAACTCACAGGGCTGTTATGAAACTAGATGTATTAATGTATTCAAAGCAGCTAGAATACTGTATGGCTCATAGAGTCATACAGTCATAAATAGTTAATAATACATAGTTAATTTTTATGGTTAAATGTTAAAACTGACCTCAGCTGTGCAAAGATCATACTGGTACATTCAGACAATTTTGGGGTGGGAAAACATCCACACAAATTGCACAGCTGAGGAATTCGAGACCAGCCTGGCCAACATGGTGAAACTCCTCAAGTAAGTCCTCATTTTACTGATAACAATGATTACACAATCTGTAAGGAGTGCTATGAAATATTAAGGCAGCAGGGTAGATTTAGGTCTAGGGAATAGGAAGAGGTACTGAACAGGAAAAGAGAGAGTGGGAAGAGAAAATGAATAAAGAAATTCATGTGTCTCTTGGAAAGACGTTAAAGATGCAGTCAAGCAACTTAAAAGTATAGAGAATGAAAAAGTAGAAAATCAACAATCAGACCTGAATTTTTCATTTCTTCTTTAGTGAGAGGGTTTTGTGGGTGAAGAAGGGGGCTATACATATGGAATGTACTCCTTTTTCTGGTTGTTAGTGAAAAGGTCTTTTCTAGGAAGGCAGGAACGCATGGAGAAAGACTCTACAGCATTGGGGGTTATGTTGGTGAAACTCTCTGATTTCCTCTGCTGGAGGGTGTCTATAGCTCATCAGCAGGGTGGGGAGGTGGAGGAGTGTCAAAGAACAGTTTCCCAGAATCTTGTATGTCTGCCCTGACTTGCCTTGTAGAAAGCCAAGCCCAAATACTATAACTCAGAAATAGCTGCAAGTTGACTACATTTTAGAAGAAAAACCTGATATTATAAAAGCAGGTAACCAGATAACAACCTAATTTTACAAGGTGAATGAATAATAAGCTAGTTGTGCTGTTTTGTTGAAGCTCGGTTGAGATAGATAATCTTTATTTCTGTGGCTACCAGGAATCATGAGCAGATTTAACACATTGATTTTCTTGCATTGTGTACATAATTACAAACTATAAATGAAAAAGTGGGCTCAGCTCCAAGAGACCTTAACCACGGTGGAGAGCAGTACCAAAGTATTTATCTGGGAACGTATTAGGGACCCAGTCTTCAAAAATTAGAAATGACTATTGATGGTTAAAGCTGGGCTGTGAGGTAGGAAAGCAGCTTCATTAGTAAATCCAAACAGAAATCACCAGATTTTTAAAAAGGAAATTTAACTCTATTCCAATTCACTTCAGAATTTTTGAAGAAAGGCAGTTGATGAGTTTATCAATTAAACTACAACGTCTCAGAGGTGATACTGGTTCTAGAGTTACTTTTTAAAAACTCTATAGACACTGACTTTCTTTAGTCTAGACTCATGCCTTCCTTTTCTCTCTCCCTCCAATTCATCATGATTTGTTGCAGAAACTAAGGTTTCCTATAGGTAACTGCAAACTAACAGGGAGCCTATGTGAAAAGACTTTTCCTCTCCAGAAGTAAATACCCACATCTCCTGCCATTTCAGGCATTAATTCTGTCCCTCAGTTTTTATGCAGTTGTTTAATATTTAATAAATAATCTACACCAATACAATAGTTCCTGACAATTGCTTATGTTCCATGTTGTTGCCAAGACAGGTCATCTGGAGATGCAACGTCTTCACCCAAAGAAATACTTCTAAATGGTATATTTTTTCATCCCATAGTCAGCTAGTAGAAAGAAAAGACTTATGCAGGCATGCGCCTGTGATTCATTGAGTTATTCTTCTAAGTAGTTATCAACTTATCTGGGAAAAGTCTAAACTTTGCTGGACAGCTAGTACCAGCTGATATGTGAGGTAACCACATAATTATATAATCACATAAACCAGATGTTTTTTAGAGTAAAGGAGAGATATCAATAATTATGTTGGACAACAGATTTAAACTAGGACTGTCCTAGGCAAACAAATGAAATATATGTTCACCTTCTGCTCAGATGGAAGCTAGATATTTCTCTTATTCTATCACTATGAATTCCTTTTCTATATTGTAATTTATTCCTCAAAGAATAAAAGGTTACTGCTATATTTATTTATTAATTGTGTCTCTGGTATGGAAACTATATTTGTAGAGCATACTGTGTTAATAATTTATGATATTTTTAGAAGACCCTGTATTTCTAAACTGGGCCTATATTTTTCTGCTTCAACACTTTTATAGTTTTATTTTACTACAAATACCTGTATACACACACGCTTGATTTTATGCAGTTCAGCAGCAAAAACTGGGCCTTTGGAGTCAGACAAAAACTTGTTCAAATCGTTATTATCTCTATCTGGTTATGTAACTTTGGATAAATTACAGTGCTGAATATTTTTTAGCCTCTTTTTCTTGTAAAGCAATGGTAAAATACCTACTGTGTTATAAGGATTAGTTTAGAGCTGAAAATATATGATCTTCCATAGTAACCATTATAGCCGATAAGTAGACAGATAGATAGTAGTTTCAATTAAGATAAAGTTGTAGTAGATTGAAAAATAAATTTTACAGATTCACAAACACATGCATGTTCTCACTTGTAAGTAGGAGCTGAACAATGAGAATACATGGACACATGGAGGGGAACAACACACACTGAGGCCTGTCAAGAGGGGGTGCGGGAAAGGAGAGCATCAGGAAAAATAGCTAATGGATGCTGAGCTTAATACCTAAGTGATGGGTTGATTTGTGCAGCAAATCACCATGGCACGTGTTTACTTATATAACAAACCTGCATATCCTGCACATGTACTCCAGAATAAAAATAAAATAAAATAAGTTCTAGGTTTTAATTATTTATAGCTTTAATAACTTCGCTTTGGTAGTGCCAATATGGAAAGACATGGAGCAAGCTATACTCTTCAAAGACTTATAAACCAAGTGAAGAGCCCAACATACTAAAAATTGTAACAAATTTGAAACAGTAGTTTTTAAGAAAGTCACACTTGCTTGACAGATGGCTTTGGCATTGGCCATGTTTAAGTTTAAACAATCCAATTTCAACCTGGCAGAGTTGAAAATATAATAATAGAGCTGGCTGAGAAAATACATCATCTTCATTATATCATAAAAAACAACCCCTTTAACTAGAAAATAGACCCTTACTATTTCCTTTGAGAAAGGACAAAAAGGAGTAGAGAACAATAAGATATTTGCACATGCTTTTATTTATAATGTGAACAGTTGTCATGTGGTTTTATAATTTTGCTGATGCAGAGCATTAAAAGTGTTTCTTAAGTAAACTGGGGCAGCTGGGCAGGGAACTGCTACTTATATTTATACTTAAAGCTGGAAAACACGTGATGTTCAAAATATAACAGTGTAATTTTTCTGCCTTCCTTTGAGAAGTTTTGGGACTAATACATAAAAAATTATGTTGATGCTTTTTCTGCCTGTAGTTTTGCACTTGACCAATCCGTATGATTTTAAAGAGGGAATTAATGATTTGCTGTAATCATCCTATATGCTGTGCTTACAAGAGTTTCTTAGTGATTACAGAAAAGAGTTAGCACGCTAGTGCATTGGTCCTCAAACATTAGCATGCATCAGAATGATCTGTAAGGTGTATTGAAACACAATTTTTTGACACACGTTGCTAGAACCACTAAATAATGACATGCAACATAATAAGTTGTACCGTTATCTCAAATCATATACAAAAATTTTCTCAAAATGGATTAGAGATTTAAGTATATGGACCAAAACTAAAAATGTATTACATTTACAATAAACCATAGGTGTAAATATTAGTGACTGTGAGTTAGGTAATAATTTCACGGATATAACACCAAAATCATAAGCAGCAAAAGACAAAATAGCTAAATTAAAAAAATCAAAATTTAAACATTTGTACTTCAAAGGACACTATAAATAAAGTGAAAAGATAGCCAATAGAATGAGACAAGTTTTTGCAAATAATATATCTAAAGGACTTGTGCTATAATAAATAACAATTATAATTCAGTAATAAAAAGACATGTAACTCAGTTAAAAATAGGAAAATGACTTGAATAGACATTTCTCCAAAGAAGATACACAAATGGCCAGTAATCATATACATGTTTGACATTGTTAGACACCAGGGAAATGCTATTCAAAACCACAATGAGTTATCATTTTTAAACCGACAAGGATGTTGAGAATCAAAAAGTCAGATTTCAACAAGAATTGGCAGAAAGTTGGAGAAATTAGAGCTCTCATATACTGATGGTGAAAAATTTCTTTGGAAACTATTATGGTGCAGTCCATGTGGAAAACAGTTTGGCATTTCCTCAAAAGGTTAAACACAGAATTATCATATGATTCAGCAATTTCATTCTTAGATACATACCCAGGAGAAATAGAAATATATGTCCACACAAAACTTGTACATAAATGCACATAGCAGCATTGCTAATAATAGCCAAAAAGTTGAAACAACCTAATCGTCCCTCAACTGATGAATGGCTAAATTAAAAATGTGGCATATCAATACAATGGAATGTTATTTGACAATTAAAAGAACTGAAGTACTGATTCATTCTGAAACATAGATGATGCTGGAAAATATTATGCTTAATGAGAAAAGTCACATATTGACTTTTTTAACCAAAAAAAAGTCATATTGACATATTAACAAAAAACCCACATATTGTATGTTTCCATTTATATTAACTGTCTAGAGTAGACAACTCTAGAGTCAGAAAGTAGATTTCTGTTTACTTAGGTATGGGTGGATCAAGAAATGGAAGGGTGATGGCGTAAGGCACTCAGTTTCTTTTCAAGGTAATAAAATATTCTAAAATTAACTGTGGTGGTCGTTGTACAATTTTGATAAATATACTAAAAGTCATTGAATTTTACACTTCAAGTGGAAAAAGCATATGGCATATTAAGTACATCTCAAGAAAGCTGTTAAAAAATACCCTGAGTGCTTGAGTTCCCCTCTGTTGCCTCTGCATTAGTATAGGTGAGAGGGAAATTGAGAATTCACATGTCTGGCAGGTGTTACCACAAATACTTGTCCAGAAACCATACTTTGAGGACCACCGCAGTGGTTCTTTATAGCCTTGCCTGCTTATTAGAATGACTGAAGATCTTGGAAAAAATCTGGATTCCTAGGACTACAACCATCTTTCTGGGGTGAAGCTCACATAACTTCTAAAGCTTACCAGGTGATTCAAACTAATGTTCAATAAAGTTTGGAACTCCTGACAAGAGGTTAACACTAATAGTTACGGGAAGGGACAAGAGCCCTACCTCACAAGTAGGTGCTTTATACTTCTCAATATTCTAAGAGAATTAGCTGTTAAGTGGAAGTTAAGAAAATACTTATCTATTCCAATACCATATTGATAAAAAAAAAGTTGATCTCCCAATTCTCACTCAGAACATCAAAATTTCTCAAATGCTTGAGAAGCAAGATTTCTCCGAAAAAGAAATAAAGAAAAAAGTATCAAAGTCAAATGAAATCCAACACATTCTTAAAGGTTCTCCGTATTTTTTTCATTGTATCTCAGGTATTTTTAAAATAAATATCTAAGATCCTACAGAGACTTTTTCTCCCTATGTAAGTGCTCCTGTATCAGAACATTGTCTAATTTTGCTGATTTTTCCCTTCTCCTCATCATGTAAACAAATGTACATCTCCATTCTCTAATGAGGACCACAAGAAACAAAGTTGTTATTAAAAGTAATGGCAAAAACCGCAATTACTTTTGAACGAACCTAATGCTATCATGGCCATTATCATAGTTTTTCAGGTGTTCAACACAGGTAAGTAGCACAAACAAAGGTTAGTTAGGGTGTACAGGCGGGGACTCGCTTAGTCTGGAAGTGGTAAGCTGGAAAGCCAGATCGGGCATCAACAAAATTCAAGAACATGGGCCTGTGGTAGGTCTTGGCACTCAAACCTAGCATGAAGGAACACTCACGGAATGCATTTTGACATGCACACTTTGAGCGAAACTAGGGTGTGAACATTGATCCGTGGGAGATTCTGCCAGCCCTCTGCTCTGGTGTAAGAAGCCTTTCTCTTGTGGGTTACCAGGGCCAAGCAAGACTCAGCCCTGTAGTTGTAGATGAGTGCAGTAGGAGGTCAAGTGCTCTGGAGAGTCCTCCCATTTTCCCAAGCCCCTCTTAGGCCCACCTGAACCTGAAGTTTGAGTAAAAATGAGCTGGAAGAAGAGTGAAGATTAGAAAAGAGGGCCAGGGTGAGTGTGGAACATTGTATATAGTATGGTTTGGCAATAAAGGAAGATGTATAGGCAGACATGAGTCAAGAAAAATCATAGTTTATAGCAGGGATGTCCAATCTTTGGGCTTTTCTGGGCCACATTAGAAGAAGAATTGCCTTGGGCCACACATAAAATACACTAATACTAATGATACATGATCAGCTTAAAAAGATTACACACAAAAAAATCTCTTAATGTTTTAAGAAAGTTTACGAATTTGTGTTGGGCTGCATGTAGCCCTTGGGCCATGAGTTGGATAAGCTTGGTTTATAGCGCCAAACAGAAGTCCAGTTGTCCTGAAGTTTAGAATTCAGAGAGGTGTTGGTCAGATACCCACACATGAACCTCCATTAGATAATAAAACTGAGAATTATGCTCAAGCAGTTTTCTTCTAGTCATTACATTTTATCTTAAGGGATCTATCCTTACGCCAATTTATAACACTTACTGTTTCTGTGCCATGATTTAATTGCCAATTAAATTGTGTTTTTTTTTTTCTGATTATTTCATGTATTCTCCTTATCTCTTTAATTAACTTATAATCTAGCCAAGGATAGAAAACATTTTCATCTTTCTGCATAGAACTAATTGCAAAACTGAGCATATGAGAATTAATTAAAACATTTTTTGAGCCATCTCCTTCAGCCTGATGTAGACTATCCTCTAGTACTTCGCACTGTGACTTCCTAGCGCTCCTCTGGCTATATTTATTAAAAAAGAGATGAGCACTTAAGCAGCTTAAGCAGGTCTCTGTCTGAGGAATTGGAACTAGGACCAAGAGACAGCCAAAATTATGAATACATGTCAGGAATTGTAGCATGTCAGGTTGGGAGTATGGTATAGGCATATCTAAAGGAAAAGGGAGAAACAGTTAAAGCCCGTCTATAGAGAAAGAGAAGAGAAGATGATGAACTTCTAGTTTAATTGGTTGTGTTTACAGATGTACCATAACATTGAGTTAAATGCCTGCCTTGGGTCCTTGAACTGCTTCTTTAGCCTTGAAATAGACCCTGCCTCCTCACCCTCTCATACCCCATCTTAAAATTTGTTATGAAAGCCTGTAATCCCAGCACTTTGGGAGACCGAGGCGGGTGGATCACAAGGTCAAGAGATCGAGACCATCCTGGTCAACATGGTGAAACCCCCGTCTCTACTAAAAATACAAAAATTAGCTGGGCATGGTAGCACGTGCCTGTATTCCCAGCTACTCAGGAGGCTGAGGCAGGAGAATTGCTTGAACCCAGGAGGGAGAGGTTGCAGTGAGCTGAGATCACGCCATTGAGCTCCAGCCTGGGTAACAAGAGTGAAACTCTGTCTCAAAAAAAAAAAAAAATTGTTATGAAAAGCTGTTGATTTGGAGGTCTTAGGAAATTTTGCCATAGGAAATGAGAAAATGGGACTGGATTACCTGGATGGTGTTGGAGATCCCAGGAAGCCATAGCCCAGAATCAGTTAATAGATGGCCAAAAATGTGGATCTGAGTCACTTCTCAGACAACTTTTTGAATATTTTGTCTACATTATACAATGAGGCTTATGAAATTTTCTCACAGTGAATACATTCAAATTTCCTTTTACGGCATCAGTTGTAAGTGGAACATGGTGGGACTAATTGTTAAATCAGCTCCTTTGTTGAAGTAAGAGCTGAGTCAGATCTTGGTCATGACTTGCAAACTTCACATCCTTTGTCTTCCCACCAACATTTATAATTTTTCCTTCCATATTTTTTCAAAAGAGAAAGTTAATATGTTATCTGTACCTTTGTTATTGTATGTGATTTTGAAACTTTAACCTCTTATTTATTTGTTTATTAACTCCCCCAACTTGCCAGGAACTGAGGGAATTCCTGGAATTTAGATTTTTCAGTTTTAAAACTAGGATGGTCCCAGAGAAATCAGGACAGCTGGTAACCCCAGGACTGGAGTAGCTGTCATCCTGTCCAGGCTTCCATTTTATAGATAAAGTAACTCACTGGTTCTAGTGCTTAAGCAATCACAGTTGAAAAACCTGGGCTGGTCTCAAGGCTCTTGATCTCTAGCTCACTGCTCCATAAATTCATTACGTTGTACTTTTTGAGACTAGATATGGACACCTTTGCAACTACTCATTGCAGCCTCTTCCTCTACCAAATGCTTCCATAATTGTGCTCATTACATTGTTGTGGAATGGATGGAAGAACACTCTTTAAGTAAATAAGTAGAATATTCTACTTATACATACTAAGAGTACAACATTTAATCCATTTACTTAAAGAGTGTTCTTTCATTATAAAACATACACAAAATCTGCATATAAATGGTATATGTCCATTTAAAGGTTAAAAACAAACAGATGTAACCAGTACCAGATCCATCTAGGGTTCTTGGGCCTGGACATTGTGTAGAAGAAATTTGAGGGAAATTCTGGAAATATATCATGAATTCAGATCTAAAATATTAGAAAAGTACAGTTTAGAGTTGTAAGAGTCCTAATAAAGGCAAAGTATATAATACCCCTTTCAAAGGGTTATCCAGTTTGTTCTTCAATATTTCATTGGAAAGCTTACCTCACCAACTTCCAATGTAAAAATTCCATTTTGGGGTAATACAGTGAGACATTTATTTTATAAACTGAATTTGTTTCTCTCCCTAAAGTTTCCATCCACTGGCCCTTGAAGCAAAAGGTAATACATCTTATTTCTTCTCAGTATAAGACTTCAAATAGCTAAAACCACTAATTTTCATATTATTCTAAATTTTTAGCGTTGTTAGTATTTAATTCTAATTCATGAAATACTATTTTATTTTCCTTTCTGATTCCTATTTTCCTTTTTGAAACACATTCTGATGTACATACAATACTTTTGAAATGTGCTCCTCATACTTCATTTCACATTTACTCTCATCATTCCAGATAAAAAATTTTTTTTTAAAATCTAGAGCTAGATAGCTTTGTTTTGTAGCCACACACATTGTCGATCTATTGAGCTTACTATAAGGTGAAAGCACCAAGGGGTTCTTTGGAAGGATGAGAATATTTATATAGACATGTTCCCTGTCTTTCTTTTCCTCCAGTTTTCCAGAGAAGATGATCTTCTCTTCTTATTCTTTTATAAGGAACAGCTTGCTTTGTTAGACAGGCCCTTCTCGTTTTGTGATGGTGAATCAGAGAGCAGTCAGGCAAGTGCCAGGGCCAGGTGGGAAATAAGAGGAGGTTACAAAACATGGAGACAGAAGGTGGCATTTTATAGAATATAGAGGAGGAGAAGAATAAGTAAGTATTAATAGTCTTAGCAGTGGGAGTAGAGAAGTGTGTTTTAGGGACTCAACAGTGGGAACAGAGGAGTAAGCTTTAGGGAGTGAAGGTTTGGTACCAAAGCAATTGTGTGAGTGAGAACAAGTGGGTGGGGGAGGAAAAAATAATTGGATGTAAGAAGTGTTGCTGGAGAGAGTTGTTTACTTTATGACTTTCAAGAAATACTACTAAAGGACTTCAGTTATATTGAAATAAATGTGGACTCTATTCTCATGACTTGGATATTACTGTAGTACTAACTCAGGTGGGTGAAGGCTTATAAGAATTGCCTATGTATTTGTTGGGCATGGTGGCTCATGCCTGAAATCTCAGTACTTTGGGAGGCTGAGGCAGGTGGATCACCTGAGGTCAGGAGTTCCAGACCAGCCTGGCCAACATGGTGAAAACCATTCTCTACTAAAAATTCAAAAATTAGCCAGGTATGGTGGTGCACACCTGTAATCCCAGCTACTCAGGAGACTGAGGCAGGAGAATCACCTGAACTTGAGAGGCCGAGGTTGCAATAAGCCAAGATCACACAACTGTGCTACAGCCTAGGTGACAGAGCAAGACTCAGCCTTAAAAAAGAAAAAAAGAAAAAACAAAGAATTACCTATGTATTTGAAGAATCCATGTTTTACAAAGCTATAAATGTTTATATGTGTATTTTACACAGAGAGGTTAGATTACTTGCCCAAGCTTACACAGCCTCGCCGTACCTTCAGAGCAACTCAGTGTGTGAGAATATGCGGTCCTGATAGTGGAGAAACTGTGCCCTGTGAATGAAACCAGGAGCATAAGTCTGGGCCCATTTCTGAGCACAGGAGCTGGCCTAGGAGGAAGCTGGGGGACCTCTGATGGGGCCCTTTCTTTCTCTTTTATCTTGGCTAGCCTTCTAATATAGGCTCTGTGTGAAAACAAACATGTTGACATTCTCTCTACTGTAGGATCTTGAGACTCCTAGTAAACCTATATTTTGAAAGATACATAAAAGAATGGAAAATATCCTGTCAAATATGATTATCTTAAGAAATTATTAATATTTGGAATCTTTTATCTGTGAAGACCATCCTCTTTCCTTTCTTCCTTTCCCTTTTCAAATCCTCTTGAAGTTTATGAGAATTCAAAGCTATGGTTTATACATAGAATAAGCATGAAATATGTTATATGTGAATAAATGTGAAATGTTATATGTTATATACATAGAATAAGCATGAAATATGTTATAGGTATAAAGATGTGAACTAGGTATAAAGATGTTATATGTGAAATAGATATAAAGGTGATATATACCACATGACATGTAAATTAGTAAAATGATGAGTACAGTGGTTTTCATCAAGTGCTTGAAGGCATTTCTCTGAAAGGAAGGGGGAAAATTGGCAAGCTGGTTTCATCTTGAAAAAGCTTTCTAAGAAGTTTTACTCACAGAGATGTGAAGAGATTCCAGAACCACATGAACTTTGTCTGACCTCACGTTTCATTACTGCCTAAGTTCCTGACTCTTGGTTGACCAGTGGTTCACTATGGGAGAAGAAAAACACTGACGAAAGGGTCAGAGGGCCTTCTTCTGATATTTTACTTGCATGCTAAATTAATGTCTAAACTGACTTTGCACAGGAACACAGTAGGGTCAGCTGAACTCTCTGTCCGTAAGTTCTTCTTAATTTAGAACCCTTGTTTTGCAAAAGTCTTGTGGAATAATTTTTTTGTGTGTGTGCTGTTCCCTATATTTGTTGTATTGGTTGTTTGTAAAGAAGGAAATTATTTTATCTAGTGAAGTTATTTTTAAATGAATATTAGAAGACATGAAAACAGTGAGGTGTGGATGTGTGTGGGAAGTTCACTTTTTAAATGAAGGGAACAGAGAAAACAAAAATAGTGTAAGAAGGCCTCTATTTATGGTTGGTATTTGTTGTTGTTGTTGTTTATTTTTCAGAAGCAGAGGCCTTTTCACAGATTGGGAGAGGTGGAAGGATTTTCTTTTTCTGATTTTGAGGTTGAATAAATAATAATGCAAATAAATAATACTGATTCAGGGATTTTGAGGGAATGAGGCAATTAAGGCTTCAGTGGTAGTGTTCCAAACGGACTCAAGAAATAGATAATTACAAAGTTTTGCTGACAAAGGAACATCAAATTAGAGAGCATTTGTCTGGCCTTCATACATTCGCTCAATCATTCATCTATTTAGCTCTTTTTAAAAGCCAGTGCTGGTCAAACCTTCCTTATTCTACACAGGAGGAAATCAAGTTACTAAGAAGTCAACTATAAGCATAATGCATATACATTTAAAGTTTAAAAAAACTGTCCATTTTTGACTCTTTTACAGTTTTGAATTCATTTATGTATTGGTATAATCTCAGATTTAAAGAGGAAGAAACCACTGTTCACAGGCTAGTAAGTTAACTGAAATAATGCAACTGTCAAGAAAAGCTGAGATTAAATTTAGAATCAATGACACCATTCATTTCTTTATCATTTATTAACTTTTTATTGTGGATTTACTACATGTCAAAGCACGGAACATACAAAGATGAGTAAAATGCATTTTCTACCTTCAAGAAGCTAAAGGGAGACAAGGACCAGTTAATAGTCAATATCACTTAGTGTGATAAACTGTCCCACTGAGGCAGTGCTTTGGAGGGCAAAGGATGGATGGCTACGTTTCATCAAGAGGCCAAAAAAGGATTCCCAGAAATGGAAGTGACAACTGTGCCAAGAAGTGAAGGTTGGGCAGGAGTTACCTAGTTTGCATGTGAAGGGAGGGATGCGGAATATCTGTGGGTGGCTGTTGGACAGTGTTTAGGCAGAAGGGATAGCACATGGAAAGGGCTGGAAGCAAGTGAGAACAAGGCCCATTCTGTGAGGAAAAGAGAGACGTAGGACAATTTAATATGGCTGGACATAGAGGTGGAGGTGAGAAGATTTAAAAGATATTGCTTAAGGTAATTAGAATCCTTGAATTTTATTGAGAACCTAACCCATGTTAGAAAGTTTTGACATTATTCTATATTCAGATGGTTAAAAATGAAAACATTTTAAGCAGGGAGTGATATGACGAGAATATATTACTGAGATCTCTTGTGATGCGGCACTGAAAATTGATCATGTAGCTGGTTATCGCAGAACCTAAGCTGGATCACAACATAGTTGTGGGAATCGGAAAACTGGAGAAATATAAAAGAAAATTAGATTATCAAAATGGCATGACTGTAAGATTGATCCGATATGGAAAGCAAAGGAGAAGAATCCAGGACAACAGTTTTCTGAGAAGGAGAACCAAATATTTTCTGAATTGCTCTATCTCTTCATGCCTATGTGCCCTCCTGATCCAAGCCACCACCACCCATCTCTGGACTCCTGTAGGAGTAGCTTCCTGTTTGGTCTCCTTATACCACTTTTCCTTCTGTTTAATCTTCTTACTTTAGCTGGAGTGGCCTTTTAAAAGCATCTGATCAGCCCGGCGTGGTGGCTCCTGCCTGTAATCCCAGCACTTGGGAGGCCAAGGCCCAGGGATCATGAGGTCAGAAAATCAAGACCATCCTGGCCAGTATGGTGAAACCCTGTCTCTACTAAAATACAAAAAATTAGCCAGTGTGGTGGTGGGCGCCTGTAGTACCAGCTGCTTGGGAGGCTGAGGCACGGGAATAGCTTGAACCTGGGAGGTGGAAATTGCAGCAGTGAGCTGAGATTGTGCCACTGCACTCTAGTCTGGGCAACAAAAGTGAAACTCCATGTCAAAAAAAAAAAAAAAGAACATTTGATCATGCCAGTAACTATTCATAACTCTTCGATGAGTTTCTTTTGCTCTTAAAGACCAAACTCTTTAAAAGGCTTGCAAGGTTAAGCACAGTATCTCCAGATGAAATATCAATTTTCTCCTTCTCTCTCTGTCACTTGATATGCTTTAGCCAAAAACACTCTCCTTCAGTTGCTAAAATATGCCACAGGTCGTCCAAACATAATGTAGTTCTAGCAGTACAGTTTGGAAGGAAAACATTATCAGTGGCGCTTGGCCTTTGAGTCTTCAATTCTTCCGAGTCTTCATTGAAATCTCTGCCAAACTGATGTTTACTTGGTTCGGGCTTTTGTGTGACACTCTTGAAAGTTTAGATTTTTAAAAACTGTTGGCTTCCTGGTAAGAAGTAAGATGGCAGGACCTCAGACGATGTCATGCACTACAGCAGTAGAGAAACCATTAAATGATATTCATCTAACTTAAAGACGAAGATTGAGGCTCTTTAACTTGTTCATCATATTTGAGAAGTTTCAAGATTCTTCAAATCATAGGGAAGCTGCTTGTCGCTCTTCATAAAATCAAGCTATGAAATCTGTGAAAAACAAAAATTCAGTTTTGGTTATCCTCAAAATGGTTTTTGAAGTAATAAACACATATTCTTCTCCAATCAATCACCCTTTTTCCTCTCTTTGTACACTTACTAATACTTCTTGCTCAGAGGTCTAGTTTTTCTACAACAAGTATCAGTATATAAAACATTGGATTCCTAACCAGAGAAAGAATAAAAGGATAAAAACATCAGGGTCCATATTTTGGCATTATGTGGGGAAGTACAGTTATCTGACTATATACTCAGTGGATTGGTTCCAGTAGACCTGCATGTACCCAAATTCTCCCATACTCAAGTCGCCCTGTGGGTCCTGTGGAACCCACTTATTGGAATGTTGGACCTCTGTA
The DNA here is from genome assembly GCF_001604975.1 of Cebus imitator. Lineage (NCBI taxonomy): Eukaryota > Metazoa > Chordata > Mammalia > Primates > Cebidae > Cebus > Cebus imitator. The sequence goes on from NW_016107752.1 coordinate 53,183, forward strand.
TATGTGGGTTTCTTATCCCAATTACTGTATTTTTGATGCACTTTTGGTTGAAAAAAATTTGTATATAAGTGGACCCTTACAGTTCAAACCTGTGTTGTTCGAGGGTCAACTGTATCTGATTAGTTACCTAATGTTATCATATATAGTCATTTTTAAAAATGTATAATTTTATTACCAATTTAAAAACTTTTTAGCAGTCACATTGACTCTAAGTGTATGTATGTATTTGAGGTGTTTAGTAATGTTTCTGGGTTGCCTCTAGGAAAATTGTAACAATTCATTTTTCTTGAATAAAAGGTATCCTTATCAATGCTATAATTGTCATCCATGCATATATATGTGTAGATATATATTGTATTAGCTAATTTAATGCATAGAAAATAATACTTTTTAAATTATTTAAGATAAAATGTGTTTTTAAATTGCTTTTTCATATACTTTGGCTATTTTACCGATTGAATTCGAGTAACATATTACAGTTTATACTGACACATATACTATCTACCAAATTCATACAGAAAATAGTTCAACTTTTATAGTTTGTTGGGTTCTAGAATAATTCAGAGCTTATTTTAAAAGTATCTAATTAAATCACATGGAGGTGCAAATTATAAAAAACCTTCCTGATTAATACAATAATAGCTAAGTTATATTAACCAGAAATAACACTTCTGAATAAGAAATGGAAAATCTCCTGAAATAACACTAGCATATATCTTCACGAAAATAGCTTCAATTTTGGCTTCCTTATGTAATCCTATTTTGACTGAATGGACATATCTAGTCAACTTGCATCCATGGAGTAATAGCCTTAATATTTATGGAAACTTTCACTGAATCCAAAAATACTAGATTGACAATATAAAGAACAAGGCATCCTTTTGTACCACAGAAAAAATATGTGGCTTTAGGAAAAGAAAAATCTTTTAAATTTTATGATGTGCTTTAAGATAGCAAATAGAAAGTAATATTTTTAGAAAAAAAATCCTTAAAAGTAAGAGAAAAAAATCATAGAAAGCATCTTATTTGCCAATATTCCTTGGAAAATTTGATAATCTGAGTTAGTAGTAACTCTCCAGAAACATTTTATTTTTCATTAAATCTTGTTTTCCTTCTGGCCATGTACAGTATTAAATAGCATCTCCATGCTATTATTATGTATTTAGTCTGCTGATTTCAGAACCAAAATTTTAAAAATATCTTTTCTTAGCAATTTTTTCCCTAAAGTTTATTATTTCTTCTCTCTTCCACTTTCTTCATTTATATATTTTTCCTTGGCTTGGCTTCCTGGCAAATTCCTTTTCCTTGCTTTTTGCCTCCTCTTACCTTATTTGAGGTAAAATAATAGTCCTCATGGAACAAATTGTAAAATTGTATTTAGGTGTAGGATTTGGACAAAAACCTACAAAAAAAAACCTACCGCATAATAATAGCAAAGGGACATACAACACATTTATTTTCCATGATGAGTGCTTTGTTATTCTATTTTTATCTGTTCACTAATCTGTGAGGATAAATAGGGTAATTTTACTAAAATTACCACTCCTTGGAAGTACTCTCTCTGCTCAACCTCACCACCTCCCTTCCTCACCCACTGCTTTTTTTTCAAAAGATTCCTGATAGAGTTCAGATTACTTAGAAGCACATTATTTAGCTTTAAGGATATAGATAGAAAGTGATTGAGAATCTCTATGTCTCTCCCAATTTAAAAGCATCACACACTCACTATATGAAGTGATATTGGTTAGACTCCTGTGTTATACTAATGAGGAAAAAAAGAGAAAATTCAATATGAAACTTTCTGGGTAAACTACTGTGATGTAATAAGCATGGAGTTTTCCCAAGTTCATCCTCCAAGGATCGCACGGCGAAGGTGGCATGGAGACGTGAGGTTGCTCACATAGGATTTATTCCTTCTGAACATGCTCATACCCTTGCCTTTGTGGCTATCACCCTTCCCCACACACTCATCTTGGGTTTTGGTTGGTAAATTACTTCTTTTTTTTAAAAGTACCTATTGTTTAATTTTTTGAAATATTCTTTTAAAAAAATTTTTTATTTTTGATTTGAGGTACATGTGCATGTTTGTCATGCAGGTAAACTTGCGTCACAGGGGTTTGTTGTACAAATTATTTCATCACCATGGTACAAGGCCTAGTATCCAATAGTTACTTATCCTGCACTTCTCCCTCCTCCCACCCTCCGCCCTCAAGTAGGCCACAGTGTCCATTTATCCCTTCTTTGTGTTCATGTATTGTCATCACTTAGCTCCCACTTATCAGTGAAAACATGCAGTATTTGTTTTTTTTTTTTCTGTGTTAGTTTACTTAGGATAATGGCCTCCAGCTCTTTTCATGTTTGTGCAAAGGACATAATCTTGTTCTTTTTTGTGGCTGCATAGTATTCCATGGTTTATATGTACCTCATTTTCTTCACCCAGTCCACCATTAATGGGCATTTAGGTTGATTTCATGTCTTTGCTATTGTGAAGAGTGCTGAAATGAACACACAAGTTCATGTGTCTATATGATACAACAACTTACATTCTTTTGGGTAGATACCCAGTAATGGGATTACTGGATCAAATGGTCATTCTGTTTTTAGCTCTTTGAGGAAATGCCACACTACTTTCCAGAATGGCTGAACTAGGTAAGTTCTTTCTTTGTCTTCAAGAGTTCTGTGGTTTGAATGTTCCTCCAAAACTCATGTTGAAATTTAATCGCCATTGTAACAGTTTTAGGTGATGGGAGCTTTAAAAGGTGATTAAGTCATGGGGGAATCTGTCCCCACGAATAGATTAATGCTGTTATCTTGGGAGTGAGTTTGTTATAAAAACAAGCTCTCTTGCATGCATTCTCTTTCCATGTGATGTCCTCTGCCAGGTCCTGATTCAGAAAGATCTTCACATGATTCTGGAAACTTGATATTGAACTTCCCAGCCTCCAGAACTGTAAAAAATAAATTTCTTTTACTTGTAAATTACCGCATCTGCTATAGCAGTGGAAAGTGGCTAAGACAGAGAAGTACATCAAAAACTTCAGAGATGCCTTCTCTGGCAACTTCCTTTCAATCTAAGCAGGCACCTGTACTGGATGTATTTTATCTTACTGTCATACCATGTTGTGCATATTTGATTATTGCTTTTACTCATTGCTTTTCTTGCCTGACTTCTGAGTTCTAATTTGTGCTTAAAATTATGTTGACTAAATGGATGATGAAGTGTATACTTATATTGGAAGACATAAAGAAAAGAAGCTTCACTTAAAAGCTATTTCTAAATTGTTTGACAAAGAGTATTATTTGACATAATGGTACTAACAGGTATGTTTTACATATGTGTTATTTTTTAAAAACATTTGAAAATTGATATGTTATGTAGATTATATTGTATTTTTTTGGAAGGAGTGTTAAGACAGTGTAAGTAAAAGAAACAATAAATTTTATAAAATAAAGTCTAGGGATTAGCAACATGCCTCAATACGGTATTGCTACCATGCCTTTGGCTTTTGAAACCATCTTTCCAGCCATTTGATTCTAAGATACTTTAAATTCACGATCTCATGTATAGGAAGGTTCTTTTTTCAGAGCGTTTTATATACTTCCAATTGACCTCCACTGTCCACAGTGGAGGAAAACTGAGGTCAGGGATACATAATAGTCCAATTCCAATGAGATGGGTCATAATTTAGCCTGGAGAGCCTAGTCCTGGTGTCTTCTCAGTGTTAGTGGCTGTGGGTATTATGTGTAACTGTGTCATGATAAAAACAAGACTGTGACACCATTGAATTAATTAGATGAGAGTATAATTAGAAATGAAAGCTCTTCAGCTTTGTTAACTGCTAATGGTAGAAAATGAAGTACAATAAATATACACCAAGCTTTGATGAGCTTTGCTTTTGATTCATTAACAGATTTTAACATCTTCTATAATGTGACAGCTATTCCATTGACCACCTTAATTAAGAATCATGAAAGTAAAAGGGATTCTTCTTCACTTTCATGACTGAATCCCTTTGAATTGTCCAAACTGCTCTGATGGCTGCACTGAACAATATTGGCAATGTTACATGTGCTATTCAATATGTGTATATATATTCATGTGAGGTATGCTTACTCAAATTTTTATTTTACTTTTATTTGGATATTAGGCAGAGAAAAATAGGATAAAATTACTGGGAAGGGGCAATGACTTTAAACTTACTCTAAATACCCCATCAAATGCCATGCAAAGAGTAGATTTAATTATTTACTACTATTGACAACCCATTTGACATATCACACTTGTTCACTGAATGCTTATTCCAGCATGAGGCACTATGAAGAAAACTGACATGTTGTATTAAAATTTGCAACAGCTGAGAAACCATGCGTTGTGACTATGTGATATTTCTCAAGCAAATCTGTGCTGTAATAAGATTTCACATAATTGTATTTACCCTTTTTGCCTCAGTTACAAGACATAGAGAAATAATAAAATAAAACACACGGCGAGTCATGAGTGAACCTTATATGAACGTCAGGGTCTGTCTTTTCACAAAGGTAACCACAACAGATGCTAGAAAAAAGTGATGAGGAAAAAAAAGATGCCTAGCTGGGAGAGTTCTCAACCAAACATGTGATCTGTTCTACGTGAAGAGAACTCTGGGCCTCAGCCTGCCATGTGGTGTTTATTATCCTTAGGCAGGGACACCAGAAGTTCTGTAATTATTCCATTTTGGAAAGGTGGGACTCGGGGTAGAAATCGGTGTTCAAAGTGATGGGCAGCGACCAGTGTCTGTGTCTTCCCATAAACCGCTGGATAACTTTCTTTCCTCCCTCCCTTCCTCCCTTCCTCCCTCCCTCCCTTCCCTCCCTCCCTCCTTGCCTCCCTCCTTCCATGCCTCACTTTTTCTTTCACTTCCTTTACTCTATCTTTTGTTCTTTCTTTATGTCTCTCTTAATTCTTTTTTTCCTTTTCCTGTCTTGTGCTCAGTCATGTTAGCTGGTGTCCTTGCGAAACCACATTAAAATGTTGCAATACAGAGAATGATAAAATGGCGTCAGAGAGTATAATATTAAATTCAAGCATTTTAGAAATGGAGACATCTGTGGATTGGTTTAAATTTTATAAAGGAAACATTAAATGAAGTCTGATTACCCTTCAGTGGTTGAATGCTTATTTTTCATAAAGTAAGTGTTATCTTGGTGAAAGCAAATAAATTATTCATAGTGGTTGTTCTAATTCTTCTGAAAACGTCATGGGCAATTTGAGGTTTGTATAACTGTAAATACTCCATTTGTTACTTTAAAGACTTAAGAAAGTGTTTGCCTAGCAGTTCTGACATAGCAGAAATTATTAATTCAGCTTCTGCTTGACACCTACTTGGGAGTAAATAACATTTTACTCTCTTCAGTGAATAATATTTTCTCATATATATTTTTAAACATATAAATGAAATGCCAACCTGCTTTGAATCCGTGGCAAAGAAATTTTAGGTACAGAGTTTTTTAAAAAGTTCTAACATCTGGTAAGTCGGTTGAAGGAAAATATAAATTCCCTCTTTTAAAATAAAGTATCACCAGTTTATGTAGACAATATGGAATTTAACACAGTTTTCAATATAGTAGATTCTTAAAATTTTAGACAGAGAAAACATGGTAAACTAAAAATATATGACCTTTCCTTTCTTTTCTTCTTTTTTGTTGCTCAAAATTAAAAACATATCATTAAAGTGGGGTCAGGGCCATATTAATTACTAATTTGTATCCTCCTATGGTTAAGCTGTGCAATTTTACAGAAACTACATACCAGGAATAAAATATCATATGCTGTTAACCACAGTATAAGGATACAATACCTTCAGTGTACACAGTTAGAAATTTCTCAAGACTACACATAATAACGTTTGGTACTATTTAAACTATGAAAACTGAAGAAAAAAGTCAGGTTTTGTTTAAAAAGAAAAGCAACCTAGTCTCCTTTGAAAAACAGTTTTCATTTGTAAAAATTCACTTTTCTCTCTTCTTTAACGATTATTTCTATGGCAAGAATTCTGAACATTGTAAATACGGTTCTTTTGAATATTTATTTGAAACTACAATCTAAATGAAGACAATGTACTCTAAATTATTGCTGATGACATCTTTTCCCCAGTCGGAGGGACTTTATTCAGAGAAATTGCAAATGCTTTTTGAAACACACACTCTATTTCTAAGTCGAGCAACTAAGCAGAACAAAGCACAGAGGCGAAGCCATCAGTCACTGGGACCCAGGGCACTGGCTCTGTCCCGGAGCATCTGCTTCTTTATGCTCTAGGATCTCCTCTTCTGCAGCCACACCCTCAGACCATTTTCGAGAAAGCCAGGATGCTAGTGTGACCTCCACCTTTGTCCCTATCCTGACCCTTTCCCCCTTCTTTCTTCCCCTGCAGTTTTGAGAGGGATTGTGCTTATGACCTGATTTCCTCCTCCCCCTTCTCTCACTACTCCTCCTCCTTCTATTCCTCTTCCTCCTTCCTCTTCCTCCCTCCTCTTCATCCTTCTCTTCCCTCTTCTTCCTCCTCCTCCCTCCTCCTTCTCTTCTTCTTCCTCTTTGCTGGGTCCTCTACTTCATCATGGCAAGCAGCCCAGGTCTTGGGGAGTTGGGGCTTTTGCCTCTCTTTGAGATTCTGGACTTAGATTTCTGACAGCTGCCCTACTACCCCACCCCAGCATATATAAGTTACAGTTGTCCTTTCTTTTTTTCATCTTACCTCTGTGGGGTGAGGAGAAGGTAGCTGTTGTGACTCCACTGCCTAGGTGTTAATTGACAGAGTAAATTTTTTTTTTTAATGAAAACAGAAAAACTTTTGGAGGAGGAGACTTTATATGGATATGAATTTGGACAGTGTTTCTGAGCACCACCACCTTCTCCCAGAGCACAGTGTTTAATAATCCATAGTCTCTACGTTTCCAGGGAGCCCTAAGTTAGGTATGTGGTTGACTCAGATGATTCTTCCTCTGATCTTTAGTCTATTAAAATTGACAACAGCCAGAATCATGTTTCTGAACTTCAAAGCAATGATAAAAGAGAATAATTTGGGTTTACAACTCTTCTTGTTCCATATGAGATTAATGTTACTATTTTTTCATATAGTGAGAATATGTAGACAATATACCTGTTCAGTTAATTTCTAAGCAAGACCCTTGAGAAAGGTTTACTGTCTGTCCTTGCTAGTGGAGGCCCAGGACATCTGAGGCACCTTAAGCCGGATGGGTCCTACTAACTTAGCCCATTGATCAGCTTTACTTTAGTGAAGGGATCATCTCTGCCAGCTAGTGCTTTGCACATATGTAACAGGTTTTGGGAGTGGCTTACATGTTGTATATGTGGGTCAGTCTCCTAATACCTGAATTTTGTGTTGTGAATACAATTCATGTTGTTTTAGAATTCTGAATGTAGGAAAGATAAAAGTGAATTTGTCTAAGGCTGATCTCCGGCAATCCGATCTCTTAGAAAGAACTGCTTCTTGCAAAGTACCATGGAAAGCAGTTATGACTTTATGTTTCTGGTACTAGCAAGCCACCGAACTTGGTACACAGCTTCTCCATCATGCCAAGGCAGTGGCTAGTGCAGTCCTGACCAGAATCTTGGTATGGTGAATCCTACTACAAGCCTCCTATGCCTTGTAGCTGAAATTTTAAGGCTGAATGCCTGATTATATGAAGGCTTGCCTAGTATTCAGCCCCAAAGAGCTGGACACAAGATTTTGCCATGTAACACAAGTCTTAAAACCCCTCAGCACCACACATCTTGGGGGCATCTGGCTTCCAGAGTCAGGTGCCTGGTCCTGTGAGATGGCTGTGCATTGCTCTGGAATGTGATGGGGCCAGAGTGATGGGGTTCCCTGCTACTGACCCTGAATCCATAAGCTTTCTCCGGTGAACACTGCTCCGGAAGTTAGATATATGCCCTGTTTGGCTGATTCCCTTCTTGCACAATGATATTCAGGTTGCTTCACAACTTTGTTGTGTAGGATGTTGCTGAGATAAATTCAAATGGTGAATAGTTTCTTGAAAATGAAGCGGTTTGTTCAGTTCTTTCTCCAGGTGGTTGAGTCCCATTAAACTCAACCTATATGATACAGAATGGACTAGGTTTCCCTAAGGTAATAACAGATCTTGCTTTTAGTCTTGAGGGGAAAATATGACCTATTACCTAATGATAATAATGAAAATTGTATGGAGAAAGGCAAGTATATATGAAGTAAGGGAAAATCTAAAAGGTCTTATGAGAGTCATAGAGGGAAAAGAAATTACATTTATTAGCAGATTCTAATGAGGCTTTTTGAATGCTTTAAGGATGAATACAATTTAGGTTCTTAAAGACCAACTAAATTTCCTTCTACCTGGGAGTAAGAAAGCAGAGGGAAATAAAGTAGAAAATGAGCTTGGCTGGAGTGGATGCTTATGGGACACATAGTAGAAAATTGACTTTGTAAGACAAGTAGCATGAAGACCATAGATTGCCTTGAATGACCAGCTAAATAATTTAAATTTTATTAGAATTAGTCTCCAGGAAAATTAATCTGGCAGTAATGTGGAAAAGATTTTGGCTTAAGAAGATATGTTCCAAGGCTGACACAATTCAGGTGAAAGGTAGCAACTTGTCAAGCCTCTTGTTTTGAACAGAAGAAAGCACTAACAGGAATATAAAGGAAAACTGCATGGAAGGATATGAGAGGCATTGTTTGACATAGTGAGGAAAATATATGACTAGATTTTACCAGGACAGTATAATAGTGGACATTATCAGAGTTATTTCTACAAGGAGTATGAATACACTGCACACAAACAGTGTGCCTTGGAGAGCCATCCTGACTTTGTGTGTATACAACTTGAATTTGTGGTATTGAAAATTTACATAAATAAATGGGTCAACAGATTGGACCCCCACTCCCACTGCAGCCCCAATGCATAGGCACTCATCACAAAAGACATTTGCCTTTGCAATTTTACTTATTATTATGAATCTAGTTGCTTCCACAAAGAATTTGATGTACTTATGATTAAAGACAAACATATTAAAATCAGGTAAAGGCTCAAAGTCACTGTGATTCAGAGCACAGTTTCTCTCTGTGTTTTCAGGTAGCCGAGACAAACATTGCTATGATAAATTACAGATTTTTTAACAAACTGTTGGATAAAACTTTTTTCTGGCCCTGAGTGCTATGGGATCTATACAGCAGGTTAAAAAGGCTTATTTGAACAAAAATGGACAGTACTGTCAATCTAAGTTTCCCTAGCATGTAAAAAGGCTTTTCATGAAATTACTCCACCTAATAACCCTTAACGAAAATCAGGGAAGAAAAGTGAATTATAATTCTGCAAAGCCACTTCTGTGAGAAATTAGAGTAAATAGTTCATATATACATTTTCTGGTGGCATGATTTGGTAAAATAACGAGGCTTAAGGATATTAGCAATGCTTGCCAAAATGTGATTCTCACTAGCATTGCTTATAACACATGATGAAAATAAGGACTTCAGTCCTATTGAATTTGACTCTCTGAAATCTCACATATACACATTTTCAGTATGACCTCCAGTGATGTGTGTGTGTACGTGTGTGTGTTTTGCATATTGACATTTAGGAGCCGCTAATCTTGAGAAATAATTGAACAAGTTGTCTCTTAATGTCTCTTGAATATCTATTCTTTCAACTGAGATTTTGACAGAGGCTATGAAATAGTGGGTCTGTCAAAAGCCAACAAGTTTTTAGAATTCAGGCGCTCTCCATTGTTCACCAGAAGGAGATCTCTGTGCTTTGGGTGTCAGATATAGAGACAGCAAAGCTGGTCTGCTTTGTTTGCTTGCTCATATGCATGCCATCTTTTCACTACTGACCATTGACCTCTGGGGTATCTTACTATAACATCTCAGACTCCTCAGCTAGAGATGCTATGGAAATAAATGTGTCTTACCTTCAATTACTGCATTATTTAAATGTGGGAGCACATGAAGTTTCAAAGTGAAGAAGAAAGAAAACTTTAAATTATTTTCAAGAAAAAGAGAGGCTTTACATTTGAAATGTTATTTTCTTATGACAAATATAGTAGTTGGTAGCATGAGCAATGTCACGTACACATTACTGATAGATAATTCAGTCCTTTTCAAAAAATCTGTAGATAAGTTTCTTGACAAATATTAAATATTTAAAATATTTTAAAATGAAATTTGCATAGAAGGCTTTTTATTTTCCTGCTGATTTTAGCCTCTTATTAGACTAGTGCTCTACTTCCCTGCCCTGGGTAGCTAGGCCAACCTGGCAATAACTTTGCATGAAACCCAAAGACAAATCAGCCTTTGCCAGATTCCCTGCTGCCTGCATTCAAAAGTTATCAGCTTTCCAGAAGAGTTAAGGGCATTGAATTCCCCTACTCTGAAAACCATGTTATGGCTGAGGTCAGCTTTAACTTGTTCCCGGCTGAGAGAGAACAAGAGGCTTTCATCACACCATCCTGGATTTTACAGACAGGAAATGTTTAGAAGTATTAGAGACTTGTATTTTCTGCTACAATTAGGGACAATATTTAGCTCTGCTTATTTTCTTGCCATTTTGGTTCAACTTGGTTTCTCATATGTCTAGACACTTATCAAAATCACTGTTTATTGTTTGAACAGAAACGTCTTAACATTTCTCACAAAAGTTAGCTTTGATTGAACTGTCTAGTGATTCTGAATATAAGGATGCCTTTCTATTTCTTTGCAAAAAGCATTATTTAAATGAGCACAGGATTTAGGAAATCTGTATATAATTTCTGACTTGCTCAGAGACTTGCATGCAAGGAAACTGTATTTTGTTTCCCTAGTAACACAAAGATAACATTTTAGCGGTCAAACTAATTATTGATACTCCAGTGAGCAATTAACCCTTTGGCATAAATAGTATCTGGCTCAATAAATGTTATGAAATAGTGTTTTTCTTACATGGATTACAATTCATCAGATATGTCAACCTTCTCACTTTTATACATGCAGGTAGCAGCAGTATGTAAGATATTTTTACTTTTTTTTTTTTTTTTTGCATGATGTAGTATTTTTTTTTTCTAAGAATGAAGGGAGCTGTCATTTATTTTCTTTGATATTCATTCTAAAGTCATCCCTGGCGCTCACATATTTTCATGCTAAATACAGGGGTTTAAAGGCTGCACTGTCTCTATTTTAAAGTTTAAATTTATTTTGTAGTCATATATAATTGACAATACTTTTTTTTTGTAAAGTATAAAGAAAATAAACCTCAGATTAAACAGACAAGAAAGACAAAAATGTTAAAATCATTAAACAATTTTAGAAACCCAGTTCAATGTAGAATACATTGAGTTCAATGCCATGTAGCCTCCAACAGGCATTAGGCACTTGGACTGGTGGGAAAACACTTTCGCCTATGGCATTTTACAGCAGTCAGAATGATTTTCCCTAGATTATGTCATTTGACTCTCCTGATATTTTTTTTTTAAGCCCAATAAAATTGACCTTGAGGAACAAAGGCTAAGATGGTTAAGGATCCTGGTAGACAAACAGGCAATTAAAAGTGCAGGGCCTACAAGCTGAACCCGGGCCATGACTTAATAGTTTCATGACCTTGAGGAAAGTTGTTTAACTACACTGTTTGTGTTGCTGCTTCTTCATTTAAGAAATTGAAGCATAAGACTGTGAGAAGTAAAAAAGATGTTCCATGCATATTTGCAAATGAAGAAAAGAGTCTGGATTCAAGGGAGGAAAAGGATGGAATCCATGGCTCACATAAGCAACTGCAGGAAGGAGAGATTTGAGCTAGCTTTAGGGAGCCCTAGAAGTAAGGGCCACTTAAACATACAACCCTGGTGGATTCCTGCTCTGTTTTATTTCCCTGCTTCTCTCTTTGTGTATGTGTGTCTGTGAGATAATTACAGTGGTTTACATACCAAACATCACATTTTTACAGTTTTGCTATTAGAGTGGAAAAAGTCTCCTTTCTTCTAGCAAGACTGAAAAACAAGAGTGCTCTTAACTTCCACCCTCCCTCCCTCTCTCTGTCCCTCCCTCCCTCTTCCCCCTCCTTAGTCTGTTCCCAC
>NW_016107752.1:65331-76636 GCF_001604975.1 Cebus imitator
CCCTCCCTCCCTCCTTCCTTCCTTCCTTCCTTCCTTCCTTCCTTCCTTCCTTCCTCCCTTCCTTCCTCTCTCTCATGGTGAGGAGCATACATCACCAAGGTTTGCCTAGTGTATAGTTCAATGACATTTCTGCAGGGTCCCAGAGTTCCAAGACTGGGACACCCACACAGAAAAATGATTAGAGAAGCATCTTTCAGAAGGAAGGCTAGGAGACAGGGAGGAGTCAGTCGAATATTATAAATAAATTAATAAATAAAAACCAGTAGAGATGGTGAAGAGGTAGTGCCTGGCCTATGGAAAGCCTCCTTTGTTGCTTGGTTGTCATTACTGTCAATAATAGCATTGTATTCTGTGTCCTTTCTGAAATGTATTTACTGTCCTTTCTACTACGGCCCTCTGACATCAGAACAGTGGCTGCCAACACCTAGCAAAACTGCTAGGTAGGTGAAGTTTGTCTTCTCCAGTTTCTCTTTGTGATCTGTCAAGGATCACTCGCCTGAGCCTGCCTTCCTTCAACTATCAAACGCCGCAAAGTTACTTCTTCCCCTATGGTAGCTGATAAAACCAATAACATTTAAATATGATTGATTCTACCAGCCCTTCTTAAGACTATTGTCTATTCAAAAGAGAAGACTACAAATCTTGATGAATCTTTGCTGAGGTTGTGGGTCTGAATTGGAAACATCAGTCCTGGGCTTGGTAATTCTCCAGGTCTTTTGCCCAAAGGGCACACTGCCTCCTCCCCACAGCACTGTCCATTCCTCTCTCCACATCATGTCTTCCTTGCCCCAGTCCTCCTTCTCCCGTACCCTCAAAGCATCAGTAACTGGTAACTCACTTTCTGAAAGGCAAACATGTATTACATACAAAATATATCTTTTCTGGAGCTCTGGAAAGACATTTGAAAGATAAACAAGCCCTATGGAAATAAATAATGTATATTAAGTCCAAACTACCTAAGCATGAGGAGGTAGTAGGGCAAAATCTCACATATCATAATGGGGAAATGAGACTAAGAGCAAATCATTTCTCTCTCCATAGTTGGCTGTATGTTCTGTGTAGCAATATTGTACTTCTGGAGTTACAAAGACTTCACAAATATGGAATCCATCCTCAAGGAGATAATAACTTTAGGAGGGAAGACAAAAATACTATAGAGATGAAGCTAGAACAATTCTCTAGCCCTTCAAAAAGAGAGGAAAGAACACTGGGGGTAGAATAAGGATTACAGCCAGGGAAGGCTTTATTTAAGAAGTATGTCAGTTATGAAGCACTGGAGAAAAATTAGGAATATTGTCACAAAACAGAAATCTGAAACAAGTTCCCCGCTCTTCTTTTGTGTATTGATAAGGAACGTTAAGTTTCTATACTCAATAGAATTCTTGCTTCTAAAAATTGCCAGGCATGTTTTCCATTATTTAACTTACTTATCAGTATTTCTTCACTGTTTTTTAAAATTTCCCTATGCTTTACTAATACATTATTAACTTAAAGTGAGCTGAGTCACTGATATCTAGTGACAAGATACCTATGGCTGAAGCGAGATTATTTGTTCAAATGCATTATCTCATAAAGTACTATCTCACAGTCTTCTGGAGGCTTCTGATAACACTATATATAAATATGTCTTGTATGAACAAGCAAAACCTGCCTGTAGGTCAAAAGCTATTTTAAGCTTTTTTCACTTTGAATTAAAGATTAGATTGTTGAAAGACCTGTAACCTATAGGCTCTCACAGCTGGCTTTGGATAGAAACAGGACCTGCAAGAAGATTAGTAGGAGAATTGACTATCTCTGATGCCAACAAGAGCCTGCTTTTAAATGCTCCTTTCTTTCTTTTTTTTTTTTTTTCTTAAGTGAAATTACCACATTGTCAGGTCTAGAGAGATCAACCCTTATAAGGGAAAGTTTGAGGATTCAGAGAACAAAAGCAGCCAAGCCCCATTTTCATGAATTTTTCCAGCTTGGATGTCCTTGATCATGTCCTTTGGCTACAAAATTTGATACACCCGTGTCTTTCTCACTCTTTCTTGTTTTTGAGTTGTGATGTTGTTGTTTTGTTTGACTTATGTTAACTTCCAGCTCCACCTAAGTAGACACTGTCTAATATTCATTGAGGAATGTATCACAGAAATATCATTTCTTGTCTCAGGAGACTTCATCTTTTGGATGAAATTTAAATTAATTCATTTGTGCTTTTTGCGGTGATGGACATGATAGGGAGACTTGCATGTTGAGGAGTAAAGAGATAACTATTTTTCTTCCACATGTTGATGATCACCAGGTTTATAAACCCTGATATTTATATGGAAATCCACAGTTTCCAACCACTTTCATATATATTCTTATTTGATCCCCATTCTGGTCTCCATTCCTATTTGATGTCTTACTCTTTTTTCTCTCTTTGTTAGGAAAGAAGGGAAAAAACAGCAGAACATAGATTGAATAACATAAAAATGCTTTGTAGTTTCTTTGACAGAAATTCTCCCAGACATAAGGACAGTGGATTTACTTCACAAGAGTCTGTTGCAATCCAGCATCAAAGACTTTAATAACTCACATACACACATACACACACACAAAGAAAAGAATAATGTGACTCAGCTGCTTGCTGGTTATCAGAGGACTGTATCAAAAGTTGATGTGATGAATATACTTTACAGTATCTTCCAAGAAGTCTTCAATAAAGTATGTTTATCTCTTATGTGCAAAATTTCCTGTATATAAGCATGTCTGTAGATAACATATCCCACTTAGTTCATATGCTTCAAGACAGGAAACGATCCTTAAATTTATAGTTTAGATAGAAGGGCTTGAGAATTTAGGATATGGTTTTATTTCTCATCGTGTTTTTAAAATAGATTATGGTGAATACTTTTGTAGATAATTCTGGTCCTTACAATGAAGAAATGAAACAGGGATCAATATACCAATTTGAGTGATCAGAAATTTAGTTGATGATTTGCTTATGTTTGTATATAGTTTAAGGTAAAAGAGAAAAAACAGGCTGGGTGCCATGGCTCACACCTGTAAGCTCAGCACTTTGAGGGGCCGAGGCGGGTGATTCACCTGAGGTCAGGTGTTCCAGATCAACCTGGCCAACGTGGTGAAACCCCGTCTCTACGTGAGCTGGGCCTGGTGGCGGGCACGTGTAATCCCAGCCACTCAAGAGGCTGAGGCAGGAGAATTGCTTGAACCTGGGAGGCGGAGGTTGCAGTGAGCCAATATGGTAACATTGCTCTCCAGCCTGAGCAACAGAATGAGACTTTGTCTCAAAAACAAGCCAAAACAAAGATTTCGAGGTATACGGATCTGTTGAGCTTTCACTAGTCTTTAGAATGAAGGCAGGGTTGGGAAGATGTTCTATATTTAAAGATCAAGAGCAGGGCGTAATGAAACATGGATTGTGTATGGATTGTACGCACAGAGTGGAAAAGGGAGCTCTGGTTGGGTTATTCAGAGGAAGTCATTAAAACGGTCTACCTCTTGCTTTCTTTGTGTATAAAACGAAGATAATTTTAAATCTAAAATTTCTTAACACCTTTTGTCTTACTGCTAAGATGCAAGTACACAGAAGATCTATCTAACACTCAAAAGAAAGGGTGAGGGCAACTGAAGCCCTAGGCAAAACCTTTGCAAGAAGAGAGCTTAGCAGGTGTATGCTTTAGGTGCCACATGTCGTTTGGCTGTGTCCCCACCCAAATTGCAACTTGAACTGTATCTCCCAGAATTCCCACGTGTTGCGAGAGGGACCCAGGTGGAGGTAATTGAATCACAGGGCCAGTCTTTCCCCTGCTATTCTCGCGTGATAGTGAATAACGCTCAGGAGATCTGATGGGTTTATCAGGGGTTTCCGCTTTTGCTTCTTTTCACATTTTCTCTTGCTGCCGTGTTGTAAGAAGTGTCTTTCTCCTCCCACAGGGATTCTGAGGCCTCCCCAGCCATGCGGAACTGTAAGTCCAATTAAACTCTCTTTTTTCCCTAGTCTCGGGTACGTCTTTACCAGCAACTTGAAAACGCACTAATACAGTAAATTGTTACCAGTTGAGTAGGGTGTTGCTGAAAATATACCTGAAAATGTGAAAGCGACTTTGGAACTGGGTAATAGGCAGAGATGGAAACAGTTTGGAGGGAGGGGTCAGAGGAAGACAGGAAAATGTGGGTAGTTTGGAACTTTAGAGACTTGCTGAATGGCTTTATCCAAAATGCTGACAGTGATATGGTCAATAAAGTCCAGGCTGTTGTTGCTTTGAAATTTGAGGTCATGAGATTTGGAGGGGCTGGGGGCGGTGCCCTTGGCAATAGCTTGCTTTGTTATGCCCTGTTGTATTGCTCTAGAAACATTAAATGAAAACAGATTTTTTATGTCTGCATTATTGTAATTCCAGTACAGTTTCTTTATTTTATAACAATATTAGCATTAAGAAATAACAAGCACTTACTTTGATATGGAAAGCTTTAAAAATACTACAGGAAAGTGTCTTTAAAAAACTTTATACATTTACATGACTATATATAATGATATATATTACTCTAGTGTATTATCACAATGAACCAGAGTATATTAGATGACAAGGCATGTTTTCTGCTTGTTATTTTGGATTTTATTTTGGAAAAAACCTCAGGTACTGAAAAAATTAGAACATAAAAAATGGAAGTTTATGAAATTTGTATGACATACTAATCTATAGCACTACTATTTTAAAAATATGGAATGACAAAAATATCTTGCATTATTGACAATGTGAAATACTAAATGTCTTCATTTTGTATTTTCTCCTAAAATACTGTCTGTGGCCAAGATTTCTACTGCAAAGCAATCTGACACATAGATGTGGTTCAATCCTGAGGCTTTTTTTTTTTTTAATTGAGAGGTATTGTTACATATGCAGTACTATGGTATTGTGTTCCTCATCTCTTGTGAAAATTAAATTGAAGACTGTCTATGCAATATGGCCAGTAGCCTATTTGCAGAGGTGAGTGGGCTGCATGTATAAAGATTATTTTCTGTTTGTGTCAGAACATTGGAAAGATACCTGAAAATGCAAGTGCACAGAATTTTAAATCAAGATGTATTTAACACAAAGAAAAAATTTAAAATATTATATGCAGTTATGCATGAATTTGGTTTTGGGGACAAACTAGTAATAATGGTAAAAATAGCTTGACTCATCAAGATGCTTTCTCAGAAGTTTGTTTTAAAACATTTTAAAAAATCTCAATAAACAGTCTAAAAATTGGTGTCAAAAAACATGAGTGTGTGTGTCTGTGTGTTTGTGTATGCTCACACACATTACTTTGAAGGATAAATTGAATAAGACCATTTGTTTTCAATAGGAAGAAGTTGGGCAGAAACATTTTCAGACATAGAGTCTTGGTTTCATGGTTAGGTACATGGTGTAGTGGCCATGAGTGATAGTTTTACCTTGTTCTCCAAAGCATCTCTTCTCAGTGGTGGGTGTTTATAACTATTGTATTAAATTTTATGTGATTTCAGAGCAAAGTGCCAGCTAGTTTATGTGTTATTTTCAATTTTGCATGGAAAAAGTTGACGCAGTTGTCTTCATCAACCCTAAACAGTTGAAGAAGTAAAAACTGCAGAAAGTGTTTTAGTTTCTTAAAAGTAAGTAGGAGCTCTTGGAATACTTGTCTGTCCTACCAGTCTTAAATATTAAGTTTGTAACAGGCTTACAAAGGAACCTCATCTTGCTGATAAAATATTTACAAGGAAGGATATACATTGTACAATATTTAGTATATATGTGATATAGGAAGAGAGGAGTGCTAGAAAGTATGTGGACTATAGAAAATAAGATTACTGAAATATATGTTCTTATATATATAAAATATTCAACTGTACCATATTTTGTATAATAGGATATAAATCATTCTTGTAAAGTAGTTCTCCAGTATCATGTGAAGGTTGGATGCCTGGGGAGATTTCTTAGTAAGAAAAAATGACCTCAGGAAATAAAAAAATGAGGCAGGCATGGGCTGAAGTTATATCTGAAGGTATGTATTGAGAGGTATCATTTGGTCTGTCAACACTGCTGTTTCAAAAGCCCTTAAGAACTGAGATTAACAGTAGCACTGTATCTGCACGTGAACTAAAACATATGGCTATTTTTTTTTTTTTTTTTTTTGACGGAGTTACGCTCTTGTTACCCAGGCTGGAGTGCAATGGCGCGATCTCGGCTCACCGCAACCTCCGTCTCCTGGGTTCAAGCAATTCTCCTGCCTCAGCCTCCCGAGTAGCTGGGACTACAGGCGTGCGCCACCATGCCCAGCTAATTTTTGTATTTTTAGTAGAGACGGGGTTTCACCATGTTGACCAGGATGGTCTCGATCTCTTGACCTCGTGATCCACCCGCCTCGGCCTCCCAAAGTGCTGGGATTACAGGCTTGAGCCACCGCGCCCGGCGGCTATTTTTCAAACTAAGTAATTTACCTGCAAAAATAGAGAAAACATTTAAATGTAGGCCATCACACTTCCTTTTGCTCCACCAAAGTTAATGTTCACACAGAAAGAGAGGAATACAACTTGCAAGAATAATCCAAATGATTCAAGCAAATAACCAAATGGACAAAACTCTTTATTTATTAGATGTGGCAACAACAAAAAAAATAAGGTATTTCTGTGGGCGTTGGTTCTAAGGTTTAATGTCATAGAGATTTCTCTTACTTTGGCTAATTTTTCCAGGATTTAACTTATACAACATAGTGTGCATATAGATAACATTATTACATTTTAAATTTCTAACAATTTCTAGTAGAATTCTGATCACAAAAATCTAACCGATAAAGTGGAATTATTAGTCTCCAAGACTGAAAGTGGTCGTGTAAAATGCATCAATTCTTGGTCTTTGGTAACTACTATACAAGCATCTAACTTTTCTGTTAAGCAAAATGGAATGGTATTTAATGTCTGCACTTTTTATCCTTTTATGCAACAGATAATAAATATCTGACCCTTGCATATTTTTGTATCAAAATTTTAACATTGAGAGATACTGCTTTACAGTTATAATCAGAAAAATGTATGTTAAAAGCATTATTTCTTATAAGTCAAATTGGTGAAAAAGTTTTTTCAGTCAAACCTTTTTTGAGGAGTATATGGAGCAAAGGGACTACTCATGCATCTTATATATAAATATAAATTGGTAACCTTTGGAGTAAAATGTGACTGTCTTTAGCAAAGCTGAACATATACACATCCTATGTCCCAACTTGCTCCATGTGTGGATTCTAAAGAAATATTTACACAATAAAGGAGGGTGTGTATGTGAATTTGATAGCACCATTTATTTCAATGGTAAACACTGGAACCACCTAGATATATGTATGCATATATACATACATGTGTGCACGCATACATAAACAATGGAATACTATTCAGCAGTGACAATAAATAAGCCTTAGCTACATTTTTTAACACAGATGAAACTAGCAAGTATAATTTTGAAGGAGAAAGAAAAAAGCTGTAAAAGAATATAGGTTGTTTAATGCCATTAATCTAAGTTAAATATACAAAAATATGCATTTTTAGTGATAACACTATTCTACAAATGTAAAGAAATGTACAAGAATGAGAAACCATTGTTTCATAAGAGCACTTACCTTTGGGATGGAGGATTGGATGGGGAAATGGCATCCACAGGGTTTCAAATATCTTGATTGTGTTTCATTGCTTAAGCAAAGGGGTCAGGACACAAGGATTTGCTACTTTGTAAAAATATATTTTCATACATTCTAAATATTAATACAGTTGTTTTAATTTTTAATTATTATTTTTTTTGAGAAGGAGTCTTGCTCCATCATCCAGGCTGGAGTGTAGTGGCATGATCTTGGCTCACTGCAACCTCTGCTCCCTGGTTCAAGCAATTCTCCTGTCTCAGCCTCCTGAGCAGCTGGGACTACAGGCTCCTGCCACCACGCCTGGCTAATTTTTGTATTTTTAGTAGAGAAGGGGTTTCACTTTGTTGGCCAGCCTTGTCTCCAGCTTCTGACCTGAGTTGATCCACTTGCCTCAGCCTCCCAAAGTGCTGGGATTACAGGTATGAGCCACCACACTCAGCCAATTTTTAAAAAAAATTTTAAAGAAAGTATTGTGTAGAAGTTTGCAGTCAATATGTGCAGATTCTTTATCACTCCTGGAGGTTAGCAACTACATTAAATTCCTAAGTATTTAATAGTTCATGAAAACAGGAACATTAGATAGAGGGATACCTTAAATTGTTGATAGTGTTTTTTTTCCAGGAAATCAGAGATTTATAGTAATGTAAAGTGATTTTTCATGTTTTCTTCTACATACCTGAGTTATGTGATTCTTTTATGATAATACATTCATGTGTTACATAAACAATAAAAGGATAAGAGAGAGGATAAAGTATTCTTACCATTTACCATATCTAGACTACATTTGTTTTTCTCAGATATATAAGATAAAAACATTAATTATGCCAGGAAAAATTATTTTTTTAATTTAAGGAGATGTGTGATATATACATACATATGGGTGTGTGTCTGTGGTGTGTGTGTGTGTGTGTGTTTGTGTGTGTGTATATAATATGATTGTTTTTAAGTTAAAAGCTTCATATTTTGGTGTGATGAATAAAGCATTTTGGAATAATGGATTAATTTTGAGCCGTCACTGTATTCCTGTAGTCTTTGAGTTGTTTTAATCATAAAGGGAGCACTTCATTTGCCTCTGAAAAGTGCTACTATATTTTCTTATAAAATAAAATGGAAATGATTATTGACATTCTACATATTGATCTGGCATATTTAAGTTTGAACTGTACATACTTCTGTCCAAACAATGTAACCAGCATCAAGAATATAAACACCAAGAGTATGTGTCATTTATTTTTGTTAAGATCTTAGATGCATTTAAAAATATTCATTTTAACATTAGCCATCTTGTTTGTTTTATTTTTATTTTTAATTTTTGGGTACATAGAAGGTGAATATATTTATGGAGTAAATATGAGACAGTTTGATACAGGCATGCAATGTGAAATAAGTACACCATGAAGAAGGGGGTATCCATTCTCTCAACCATTTATTCTTTGTGTTACTATCCAATTACGCTGGTTTAGTTATTTTTAAAAGCCAGTTAAGTTATTATTGACTATTGTCACTCTGCTGTGCTATCAAATAGTAGGTCTTATTCATTTTTTCGAACTTTTTGTACCCTTTAACCATCTCCATCTCCCCCTGTACCCTCCACTAACTACCCTGACTTAGCCTCTGGTAACCATCCTTCTGCTGTCTATGTCCATGAGTTCATATTAGCCGTCTTGTAAGTAAAGAGTTGAGTTATGAAGCAAAACACTTAAAAATACTACAAGTTAGATTTTCAGATAATCACATTTTGAATTCAATAGATATTTTGTGATAAAGTAATAAGATTTGAAATGTTCTTACTATTCATATTTTTTAAAATAAAAATTACAGATCATATTGATATGTCAAAACTAGAGGAATATTACATTATAATATTTTTCACTCTTGAGTTGCAGATCCTCGTATGCCACTGTGGCTTTATGAGCTATAAAGAAACTATGCCTAAAAGGTCAATATAATACTTGGAGGCCCATGAATTGTACAGACATGTACAGACTTGGGAATCAAGCAGAGCAAGGAAAGATTAATCCACAGCTCCTTTCTTTCCATAGACTCTGGTGTGGTGGAGTAGGGAGAATGGGGAAAGGTGATCAGTTCTGCTCAAGCCATACGTCATTGGTCTGCAATCCAGATACAGATTGGAGAGGAACACCTCACCCATTTAGGTGAGCTAAAGTGGCATCCATCTAAAGTGTAGTTGGGCCCTATTTAGGGCCCTGGATATGATTCTCTCCAAAGAGGGCTCCTGCTATCTTTAACAAATCGA
Organism: Cebus imitator; assembly: GCF_001604975.1. NCBI lineage: Eukaryota > Metazoa > Chordata > Mammalia > Primates > Cebidae > Cebus > Cebus imitator. The sequence continues at coordinate 75,224 of NW_016107752.1, forward strand.
ATAATCGTATGTTAAAAATATCATCTTTCTTAGCCAAAATCTGCTTCACTGTGTTAAAGGATGAAGTACAGCTCTTTTTTTTTTTTTTTTTTCCCCAAAATGCAATAGATTTCATTACTGGGCTTGCCCATATTATCCTGTTTTTAATAATTATAGCTTAACACTGGACAAATTCATTTGAATATCTCAAAACAAATTTCAAAAACAATATGCCCTCAATTTAATTAATCTTCCTCCTCCCCAAACTAGTTTATCATTTTTGTTTTCCCTTCTAGAATGGCCCAGGCATTTTCCCAAGCCATTATCTTTAATAAGGGGAGTATTACCCATAATTTTTTCTTTCTTTCTCTATTCTATTAGTTACAAGTACTAATGAATCTTTACTTTAGGTATCTCTTAAATCTGTCCAACCCAATGCACAGCCCTACCTAAGTGTCAGTTTTCTTCATCTGGACCAATGCAACCACTTTATCACTTACACGCCTGTAGTCTTGCTCCTCTTATCCAATCTCTTCATTGCAAATCTTTCTCTAATGAGAATTTGAATATTTAATGTCTTTATATAAAGTCCTAAAACTCTCATGATGAAACCTAACTCCTTAACATGGTTTAGATGCCTCCCAACATTTCTTTCTCCTTCTCACTCTGCATTCCTTACCCTTCAATTATCTGACTAAGTCTGGCCCATCACTGAAGGTTTCAGTCATTTGCGTTTTTCTGTTAGATCTGTGAGGATAGGAATTGTATTTGCACTCTGTTCATCAGTCCATCGTAGGTGCCTGGCACTAGGCAGATGCTCAGTAAATATTTGCTCAATTAATATAGAAGTGATCTGGCACAGCTACATTTCTAGCCATTTTTGTTGCCTGCATCCCCTCAACTTAAACTTTATGATCCAGTTATACTGAATCTACTTTCGGTTTTCTAAAGTCATGTCCTCTCTTGTCTCGTTCTTTACACATGCTTTTCCAGTGCCACGAAAGCTTTGAACTCTGCCAACATGCACTTAGCAAACCGAACGAAAAGCTCTAATGCACAAGTCTTTACTTTCCATGGGCGTGTTCTCCATGAGCATAAGAAGTACACCTTTCCTTGTTAAATCTCCAACATCTAGCATAAGTACTTGTCTGTGTTAGGTGCCTAATATACATTTCTGAGTACAATAAATGAAAGAGTAAGGAAACAAATTTATATATGGAAGAAATGCATATAAGATGAAAAAATATTATAATATGAAAATGATGAAATATTTGCATAGAAAAAAACATGAAAAGAAAAAGTTCTAAAATGTCAGCAGGACCAGGTGAGTGATTAGACTGGGGTAATTTATTTTTCTAGCTATATGTCTAAGTTTCTTTAATGTACATCATTCATTTTATTTTATTTTATTTTTTTATTTATTTATTTTTTTTT
>NW_016107752.1:77529-97279 GCF_001604975.1 Cebus imitator
TGTTTCTTTTGCTGTGCGGAAGCTGTGGAGTTTGATTAGGTCCCATTTGTCTATTTTGGCTTTTGTTGTCAATGCTTTTGGTGTTTTGGTCATGAAGTCCTTGCCTACACCTATGTCCTGAATGGTTTTGCCTAGATTTTCTTCTAGGGTTTTTATGGTGTCATCATTCATTTTATAATATTTCAAAATATTTGGAAAACTGAAGAAAAGCACAATATAAATATAACTGGTGAATGCACCAATATCATTAAATATGTTGATGCTTTTAATGAATAGACATATTTATTATTGCCTTGACAATTTCGGTTAAATAAAAGAGCATCGTAGAGTTATCTGTAAAGAAAAACAATATAGGAAATCAACCTCTACATATGTAGATTTCAGTTTTATTTTCTTTTTCTGCTAGGTGTATGAATTTGAGATTATATCTGTCCTTCACTTGTGTGAACAGGCAGAGTTAGACAACAAACAACCTCCTTGTCAAACAGAAAGGCATAAACGCACTAAATTGCACAAGCAAAACCTGACTTCCCTTCAGGCTGATCCATGTACTTAATGAAGGACAAGTGAAAACTCAGCCAGGAGCTCAACAAGTCTTTACAGTTCATCCTATGGGAACCTGACTTAAATATCTTTGTAGGCCTCGATGAGTTATTTGCCTATGGGATCTTCTAAGAACAAACTGAAAATAAGAGTTGTCTACTCATGTACAATCCACCAAAACCTTGACATCTTGAGATGTCCTGTTTTGTTCCTGTAGGGATATTCAGAAGCCAGAAGGACTTTATCTGCTCAAGAACATGGATAATATCAATGAGACAGAAAGAGCCAGATAAAGGTTTTCAGGCTGTTACACAGTGTGCCTCCTTCTCAAAATATGTAGATATTTTAGAAAATATGTTTATAAATATGTCATCTAGGATATGAGTTCTTATCCAATTTGATTCAAAATAGAGTTAAATCAAATTTTCACTCTTTTGTTCTCTTAGGGTTTTATAACTCAGTGCCAATTATTGGCTGGGATCCAAATCTTTCTCTCTGCCTATATCATGTGCTAGACAAGTTTAAGTGTATACGAACATAAAATACCCCTCTCTTTTAAACGTGAGCCTCCAGCCACACTTTTATAACCATCACACACATTAATAACCATTTGTTAGTAAACACTAAGTGGTTTTTGACAAAAAAGCTATTTTAACCACTTTAAATATTTTGAAATGAATTACTTCTCCAATAGAGGAATGTGGAAGTTTAAGTGAACTTAAAAAGGAAAGTGGCATTTTAAATAGGTACATTCCTTCTTTCATGATTTAGGTGGCCTTTAGATAGAATGTTGGTCACAATAGTAAAAAACACTGCATTTTAATTAAACAATAATTAAGTTCTAGCCTTCCTCCTAACTTGACCTTGAACAAGTCACTTAATACAGAGTCTACTGTGTTTACCTTTAAAATGGGACAGTGACATCTATTTTTCTCACTTCAAAGGATGAGTGCAAGGATAAGTGTATTATTATAGGTGAAAGTGCTTGGCAAGTAGTTAAGCCCTATATAAATTTCAAGGCAGACATGATGTTAGCTATGTCAACAATAGCTTGTTTGGATTTCTTCATCTGGATTTTTTGCTTTGCCAGGTTGTTCTGACTCAAGCAATAATTAACCTAGACCTTCAAAAGAGAGTTGGACTTGGAATAAAGGCCACAAAACAGATAAGCATATATGTATTCCAAGTGTTTAATGATCAGAAATAGCTGCCACCTGGGTATTTCCAAGACATTTATGACCCCATCTTGGACATGGCTGGAAACAGTTTACCTTATATTCTCATTCACCCACTGTGTTTGTGGGGGATATAATGAAGAATTCTTTTCCTTTTTTTTTTTTTTTTTTTGAGATGGAGTCTCTCTCTGTCACCAGGCTGGAGTACAGTGGCGCAATGTTGGCTCACTGCAACCTCTGCCTCCTTGGTTCAAGCAATTCTTCTGCCTCTGTCTCCCAAGTAGCTGGGACTATAGGCACACACTACCACACCTGGCTAATTTTTGTAGTTTTGGTAGAGATGAGGTTTCACCATATTGGCCAGGCTGGTCTCAAACTCCTGACCTTGCAATCTGCCTGCCTCTGCCTCCCAAAATGCTGGGATTACAGGCATGAGCCATCACACCTGGCCTTTGTGNTTTGAGATGGAGTCTCTCTCTGTCACCAGGCTGGAGTACAGTGGCGCAATGTCAGCTCACTGCAACCTCCGCCTCCCAGGTTCAAGCAATTCTCCTGCCTCAGTCTCCCAAGTAGCTGGGACTACAGGCACGTGCCACCATGCCCAGCTAATTTTTGTATTTTTAGTGGAGATGGGCTTTCACCATGTTGGCCTCGATCTCTTGACCTCGTGATCCACCTGCCTCAGCCTGGCGTGAGCTACCACACCCAGCCAGAATAAAAAAATCTGTATGTGTTCTGTATAGTAGATACCAAGCAGCCTTATAAAAATTGCGTAGGGTTTTATATATGATACATGATACTGTTTGGCTCTGTGTTCCCATCTAAATCTCATCCCAAATTATAATCTCCACATGTCAAAAGAGGGACCCATGTAATCTCCACACGTGGAGCTGGGGAAGTGATTGGATTATGGGGCAGTTTTCCCCATGCTATTCTGGTAATAGTGAGAGAATTCTCATGAGATCTGATGGTTTTATAAATGGCAGTTTTTCCTGCATGCTCACACTATGTCTTACCTGCCAACATGTAAGTTGGGCCTTTGCTTTTCCTCTCCTTCCACCATGATTGTAAGTTTCCTGAGGCCTCTCCAGCCATGCAGAACTGTGAGTAAATTGAACCTCCTTCCTTTACAAATTATCTAGTCTTGGGTATCTCTTTATAGTAGTGAGAATGGACTAATATAGCATATCTATCTATCTGTCTATCTCCTGAACCTTACAGTCCGTTAGATACTCACATTCTATTAGAAATATATGATAGATGTTATACCCATTTTATCAGTAAGGAAATCTAGACACAGAAAAGTGACTGCTCTAAGACACCAAGTCAATTGTTTATTTTTGTTGTAGATGATCTTGGATAAAATAGAGGGAGGATTAGACTTCAAACTCCAAATTAAAATAAATTTTCTTATCTCACATTGCATTATAGCTTTATGATTTTGCAATATTTTCACATGTTTTTTACTGTGGCTGTACCCTCTATCTGTTTTATCTAACTCCCTTCCTTATCTAATACCTCATTTCTAGCAGGAGGAACATTATTTTCTCAGAGAAACATTCCCACCTGCGGTTAGGCCTCCTACCTGCACTCAACCTTCTAATGAAAGGAAGCCTTGATCATATACCATTGTTCCTTGGTTTGCTTCTGACTCACCCAGTGGTCTGTGAAAGCCTTGATCATTCACGGAGCAAAATGCATAGTGCATAAATAAATGAAATTTCCATGTTACAGGTAACAATGTGGATTTGATTCTAAAGACCTAGCTATAGTTTCTGCTAAATTACCAACACTGGTTAGCTCTTATTTTTCCAACATCTATGGATAGTCCCAAATTTTTACATACTCACTGTTGTCTTCAGTAATAATCTAAACAGGCAGGAGGGGTTTTCATGGAGTGTTAGGCAGATTATCTGTATTTTACCTTTACCTTGGTCATTTAGAGTGGTTCCCAAATTATGATTGGGCAGGGATTTTTCTGTTTGTTTTCTTGAGGCTTGGTCCCCAACTTCAATATTGCACCCAAATTTTTACTTCTGTATGCCTGTCCCAGAACCTTGCTCTTGGCATGCCAATTTCCTCTCACTGTATTCTCTCTGATAAACTTTTTTCAATATTCTAAAATTCTTGCAGGGATGTCTTCACTTTTGTATAATAATTTTCTCCTCTCACTCAAGCCTAGTGGATATGGGCTTTGCTTTCTAAGAAAAGATTTTTCTAATACTGATTGCATCTCTTCATTTAGGTGTTTTAAAATCTAATTTATACATGCATTCTTTGTCATCAGTTTTCTCTTGTCTAATTTGTATTGAACTTCTTGGATGTATACCCTTCTATTCTACACGTTAGCTTTTTGCCTAGACTATCGTTGGTCAGTGAATGAAAATAACTACACTGATCTTTAAAGCCAAAACTCAAAGTTAATCTTCCCAGGAATGTTTCACCATTTACGCACTGACTTTTAACTATATCCTTTGTCCTCATGAATTTAATTATTCCACGTAAATCCTTGGACTTGGCCTGGCAAGTTAGCCTACTTCTAAATTCTCTCCTCTCTGACCATAACACATTCATATGCAGCAGTACATCCACTTAAGGAACATGCATAGAACTAGTTGCCTACTTATAACAGTGAGAGAGAAATAATATAAAAATGTAGGATAGATTTTTTTTCCCAGAGAATTCTCTTCATTTTTAAGTATATCTGAGATCAAATAATTAATCTCATCAAATAATTACCCTCATCAGTGTGATTCGCAACATTCATAAAAGTAATACTTCATTGGACAATTTAGGTCAATCATATGCAAATTGATGTCTTTCAATTATTCAAATATTGTAAATGTACTATGAAAATTATCAGAGGGAAGTTTAATAGTTTGACTTATTAGATTCAAGAAAATAAATTGTTGATATGACATTAAAATAAACATCTAAAATAATTATTTGATATTAAAATGTATTCTGTACCTACATCAGTAAAGCAAATGAGTTCACATAATCTTCTCAATCACAAACATACATTTTTGCATATGTAAATACCCCTTTTGAGTCATTTTAGAGAAACCAAATGTAATTTTTGTGGTTAAATTTATATTTCTATTTTAGGAATTTATTTAATTCTATAATCATTCTACAGTTTTTCTTCTTAACTAAGACTAAGGTTTTCTGGGTAGTTCAGAATTGTAGTATAAAAATTGGAGATTTATTCTCAATGGTTATCACAATTTAATTTTCATTTCCAAGAACAGAGTGGTAGTTTTCTTCTAGGATAACTGTGAGATAATGAAGAAAAACACTTTAAAAAAAATCCAATTTAATGGTATAACAATAGAAAGACTTTTTAAATATGTATCATGTACTTTCAAATGGTCTTTGTGGTCATTCCCTTTCACAATAATATTTTCTCTTGCCAAGAGAAATGGTAGTGAACTTAATATTATGCAAAATAATGTGCCTGCTTTGCCTCTGGATTTGTGGCAAAAAGACAGTTTTTATTTATTTGATTTTTCTTCTTAATGGGTAGATAATACCTGAAACCACATAAGTAAGATAATGTAAAAATTATGTTTATTTACTCCTAGTATGGTTCTTTAGTTTGTTTTTAAAATTCCTTTGGAAGGCCAGTAGCCTTGGGAAAGTTAAAACTCAGAAGTAGTGAAATCTGTAAACAAGCAATTGTATAGGCATCCCTAAATAATTTTGTGTTTCTTATAAAAAAGATGAGCCAGGCATGGTGGTGGGTACCTGTAATCCCAGCTACTCAGGAGGCTGAGACTGGGGAATCGCTTGAACCTGGGAGGCGGAGGTTGCAGTGAGCCATGATCGCGCCATTGCACTCCAGCCTGGGCGACAAGAGTAAGACTCAGCCTCAAATCATCATCATCATCATCATCATCTTATGTTTCTATAAGAGTCTCCAATCACTTACCAATTAAAGCATTTAAGGATTATTTTAAATTTAAGAACTCTTATATTTTTGCTTTATCTTAGTTGAATAATTTTCTTTGCCTTTTTATTTTCTTGTAGGGTACAGATATTTAAAATATTAACTTATTTTAATCTCAGTGATGTCTTCATACAGCTTTTTCTTTTGCTGACAAAATAATTATTTGTTTCCAGATATGATAAACATTATATAAGTTTCTCTGACCTTCAAAATTTTTCTTAAACTTTTGACTCTAGCTGGGGTGTATTTGTTTTGATTTTCCGGATACGTTTTTAAGTTTTCTTTCCAAATTGCTATTTAGTTACTCTGTTTCCATTAGTTATTATCTTTAAAATAATCCTTTTAACTCCCTTGTTTTGCAAGCATAGGGATGTTGTTAGGGTTTATATTTCTGGAAATTAAAGATGGCTTACATACACAATAATACTGTAAGTATGTACAATACTACTAATCCAAAATCCTGTTTAAGGAAGCGTTGAAGAGATGGATATATTTGTCTTTAATCTCTCCACCCTACCACTATCCTCCAGAAGTTAATCATCCTCTTACTCATTTCCTTGTCTGTGGACATTTGCTTTGTTTCAGGATTTTGTGTTCACATAATGCTGCTATGAACACTGTCTCACCAATAAAGTTTTTAGATGCGTCGAACTCTTTCTTGGCGTTTGATTGATTCAAATATTCATATTTTTATGTTAAGTTTATATTGAATACCAAGAGGCATTTTGAAGACAACTAGAGTAGTTTAAATTACGTTTTTATAACCTATATGACCATTATGTTAAATTCCATTTAAAACCCTAGCATTACAAGTGTTGTATCTGGTGGGAAATACAAAGGAATTTTGTTTATTGAGAGAAAAATAAACTATATGCTAGAACTAAAAGCTCTATAAAATATTTAAAGAAAAATTCTGAAGTAATTTTATGTAACTTTTTTTAAACAATTGGGTTTATCTTTTCTGTTTTCTTTCTTTTTTGGGGGGGTGGCATGGGGACAGGATCTTGCTTTGTTACCTGGGCTGGTTTAGTCTCAAGCTCTTGGCTTCCAGCCATCCTCCTGCCTTGGCTCTCAATGTGTTAGGATTACAGGCATGAGCCACCATGCCCAACCTGTTTTATCTTTTCTGAATTGATAGATGGGTGCCAATAATAAGCTTAGAGTACAAATCTCTGATGAAAATCAAGGCTTGATTATCAGTTTTTTATTCCTTGCTTTTTTTTCTTACAGACTTTTAATAGCTTGAGATATCCACCTCCCAAAGTCCTCAGTAATGCAATAACTCTTTAAAATCATTTTCGTCTTTGCAGTGTCATGTTATTTTCCTAGGAGACCTTCCATTAGTGAAGTTAAGTAGCTCACTCCATAACAAAGGTAAGAGTGAGGCAGAGTGATTTTTCCATGGCTAAATAGTAAATCTGCAGTATAGTTTGGAATAATGTTTATATTTTTGAAGCTAAATTTTAAGTAATAGATTATTGTTATTGGAATGTGAAGGAAAAAGCAGATTGGCATATTTATTGCATACCATTTCTCAATGGAAATAAAGTATAGATTCATAATATAGCATAATCAGTAAATAAGTAGACAAATGTTAGAACAGACAGTGTGTATATAGGAAATGATTGTATGCACAGCATAATCTGTAGGTTAAGAGAATGAATTTTGGCTAGTTTTATCTGAGATGAGCCTTGAGTCTCTGCTTACAGACTCTGAAAGTAGGGCAAATTATGAAGCCACTCTGCACTAAGATTCTTCAGCTATGAAATGGGAATAAAAGTGGAACCTAATTCATGTAGTTGTCCTAGGATTAAGTGAGATTTTATCCCCAAATGCTCATTGTTATGTCTGAAATCTGTTAAGTAGTAAATACATGTTAACTTTTATTAAGAGGAATTCCAGGAAAAATACCGTCCCCTTGTGAAGTGTAGTGAAAATAGGACACTCCTATATCACTGTCAGTGAAAACTGATCTATTCCTTTTGGAAAAATCATGGAATTAACTTTCAAAAGACATAATTGTTAAGTGGTCTTTTTTTTTTCTGCCCTGAAACAACACCTCTAGACAATAGCTCTACAGATAACATCAGCTGCATGCAAATTTTCCAGGGTTAAGATCTGGCAATTTAAGGCTGTCTCCTTATCATAGTGCCAGATGTAAACTGAAAGAGCCAATAATAAATCTATTTAACTGGATAAAATCATTTGTAACAATTAAACAATGACTATGAAGACGATGAGAAGACATAAAAATGCTTACTGCAGAAGTGAAAAAATCAGGTAAGAAATGTGTGTGTGTGTGTGTGTGTGTGTATGTGTGTGTGTGTGTGTGTGAGAGAGAGAGAGAGAGAGAGAGAGAGAGAGAGAACTATTTAATAAGGATGCACTAGAAGGGACCCTGGTGTCCTGTTGACACAGTGACTGTGAATAACCATTGATAGGGTATTATAGTGGCAGCCCACTGACTTAATTCAAAGCATTCTTTGCATCTAACAAAAGCAAGTGCAGTACCTCGCATCACCTCCTGTGAGTTTCTTATTACTTTTAGGAGTAGCAAGTGAACATTTCCCAAGGGCCTCATTTAGTTCACATTAACTCGGTTTTAACTCTTTTCATAGCTATCCTAGTCAACGCTCATTCTCTATGTATTTATCTATATGTTTCATCAAGAATGTGGCAGTAACAAGTTAAATGTAAAGTCCTCCAAGAAAAAAATAAAGAGATGTCAATGTTTAAAGTGTCCCTACCGAGCACAGCTTCATGATTGTACACTGAGTATAAAGAGATTCTGTCTTGTCTTTAAACTGTTCAGCAGCCAGACAAACTTGTTTTTATATAACAGGATTAATGGTAGAACTACAAGTATAAACCCAGTTTTTGGGTCCAAACAAGCTATGAGTTTGCAAAGACGCAAGGACACGAGAATGAGCTTGCTGTTGATATTCAGAATATAGCAATAAATTGACAGATGATATTACCTGTAGTTAGGATCCCCACCCCCCAAAACTGCAAACTTATTTTTGCTCCATAGAAAATAAAGTTTTATAAGGAATGTAATTTGTGAGAAATATGTATGTATATGTGTGTGTACATGTGAGTATATACACATATGTACACAAACATGTAGATATACATGCACTATATATGTATGTAAATGCATGTAAATATAATATGAAGCCTGTATGGACTTGTTTAATTTAATCTTCTAATTCAGACTTTCCTACTTTCTCCACCAAATAGTATAGGTCACTAGTATGAATTATATATACTGAATGACTTTTCAGTGTCTAAAGATACTATTCAATTACACAATAAACCCTTATACTTTAATAGTGCTGTATTCTGTGATTACACAAAAGTGGACAGAATATGGAATGGTACACAGGTAATACCTTCTGATGTAATGAAGAATTCTAAATATTATCAGCTAAAGATGTAAAGATGGGATTGATAGCAGAAGTCAGTTTTTATTTCACTTAAAAAATAAAATCAAATGTATATAATTGCAGTTAAATATTTGTTATTTGTATATGATAGCTACTGTAATATATAAAATGGTTCATGACACCAAGAGAAAAAGTATTGCATTGTAATTTGTTCTTGTCATTCTTCCTGTTCGCAAATACGGTCCCATTTACTTAACACAGTGTAGAATATTGAGGAATCTGAAACAGGTACTAAAAAGAGTCAAATACTGCTAATGAAAAAGCATTGCCACCAAGTGTGTAAGGATAATGCCCAGCAGAGCCATGGACTATATTTATAAAGAAACCATTTGAAGATTCTGCCACAACAGGTCCCCAAAGCAACAGGAAAATTGGTCATCTTCAGTCCTACTTTTTAGTAGGTCCCCAAAGCAACAGGAAAATTGGTCATCTTCAGTTCAACTTTTTAGTGCTTGTTTTTAAGAGATTTACGGTAGCAGAAAATAATAGGAAATAACCGACCACATATTCTTTCAGTTCATTCACATGGCATTTGTACTTATAAAGTAAAAACAATTTAAAATTGCTAAATCATTATTTTATCTAAAAACTTTATTAAAGGAAATTGGTTTCAATATACTATCAAAATATGTCAAAAGACTGTCAAATTTATTTATTTGTCCAATATGCATTGAGATCTATTTCGTGCTTGGCACTGGTCTCAGACCTAGGGTTAAATGAAAATAAGAAACTACCTATTTCTTCAGAAACTTACAGGCTACTATGATTTTACCAAATATAACTCTATATTAAAGAATTTATCTTCTAATTAATTTAGCAAATATTTTTAAAGAATGGTATTTTAGCTTCTTTCTGTTTTTCTCTCCACAAAGAATCACATTTCTCTTGGCACTCATTCATACCATATGTTGAGAAGATGACTGGGTAAGAAAGTGAGTCATTTAAACAAACCAAGCTTCAGTTTTCAATCCCAAATGTCAAGTCAAGAAGGTAATTTTGAGAAGAGTTAAAGTCTAAAGAGGAAGAACTGCAAGAAGAAATCAGTTTTCTTGATTTTTTGATTATTTGAGATATGGCCCAGGTCATGAAAATAAATCCAGAGTTGGCAAGGCAACAAATGAAAGCACATTATTTCTAGTAACATTAGAGTTCAAAGTAAAATAGCAACATGTAAATAGCAACTTAGATGACCCCGGCTGGTATGTGGGAATAACCATATACATGCACAAATGTGACATTCTCTGAATATTATAAGGGCATGTATATTTTTGAAGACATACATGTTATCCCAATTACTAAATTTTGGCAGTTAGACTCCAAATTATAATTGCAGCTGCTGCTCACCAACAGTTCAAATAGGGGAGAGCTACACAAAACATACTACTTATTCAACCGCAATTTACCCATCTTGCCTTGTCTTAGTGGTGTTGTCTTTTTAAATAAAAAGAACAGTATTTACAGGTAACATGCCAACATTCTCACTTGGTATGTCTTCTCTTTTGTGTTGATGAAAATTTGATGTAGGTATGATTATTTTAGTGCTTTGCTTATGCATATGAGGTATGGGAAATTATTACATATACCTTTACCTATGGTTTAGAATAGTTCTATCAGATGAGACCAAATATAGAAGGAACAATTTGAAATAAATGAGATCATTGTCATTAGATACATTCAATGTTGTGGCCTTGTATTCTCTTTCCCCCACTTTTCCTCAGAAATCTTGATTTATCATGAAGAATCCATATATTTCTGGAAAAGCTGACTTACATCCTTGTTCTGAGATTAGGAGCACATGATCAAGGCTTCACCAACAGGCGACTCAACCCCTGTCCCACATCAGGTGGTTCTTGAGTGAGCATGTGATTTAAAGTAGCATATCCTAGCAACTCAGCCTTTGCTTGGGTTGTCAGGATGAAGCTTCTCCTGTAAGGGAAGAAGGTGGCATGTAACCCTGGGGGCTGTTTGCTCTTTTCTAACCTTGAGAGGGGTTGCCTTTAGGAGGATTTAACACCATGAAGGACCAAATAGAGGCATGGATAGAAGGTAAACCATGGTGGCCTTTTTTTTGCCATTCAGTTAAGACTTCCTTGAAGTTGAATCTACTTCTGAACTTAGCATTGTGAACCCATAAATTACTTTTCTTATTTGAGTTAACTGGAGTTGAGTTTCTCTTAGATGCACCAAAAAAGCACTTTAATGGATACATTCAAACATACGCTGGATAACATAGTGAAAGGCATGTTAGCAAAGAGATTCAGACTGTAGACTAGTAGTTGAACTGGATGATCTTTAAGAATACTTTCAACCCTACAGTTTTAATATGAGGTGAACCTAGGTTTCTGTACTCCATGATCTCTTCATGGGTCTAACTATGTTGATAAGATCTAAATCCATCTATTTTGCTATAAACAATGTGTATTTCAGTACACAAACTTTAGGACTATACAGTTCTCAGTTTTGTTTTTGTGAAATACCATTTCATTGTTCACATTAAACTTAAGAGGGCCCTTAACTAATTCTAATTAGGACATATTTTTCTGAGCATGATTTTTCTCTAAAACAGTATTTAAAGCAAAAAAGCAAGATTTGGCAGAGACCCAACATGAGATGTAGGCAACAAAGGGTTTAGCCAAGTTTTTGCCTTTATATGTTGCTCCTTATTTGTTGAAGAAGAAGACTGGATATATCATTTTTGATCTAATAATAAATGTCTCTGCTAAACAGGAACACATCTTTCTCTTTGGAATAAAATTTTGGATTGAAGCTTATTGCAATCTAACTTGTATCTTCAAATAGTGTCCTACATTGAAATTTATGAACGCCTCTGGGAATCTTACAGAATATAGTGATACCTGAAGACCACCTCCAGCATTGACTGAAGTCACATCTCTGTGTTGTCATGAGCCAAATTGACTGCTTTCTCTCTGAAAAAAAGATTCAGCTAGATCCTGGAGATAACCAGGGTAGGGAGCACAGTGGTGCCTTCTTAGTCTGTTGCCATCCAATAGGAGGTTGGATCATTCCTGGCCTTTAAAAGAAAAAGTCTAATTCTAGGAGGAGGTCATCACCTGAGCTTCTCTGGATGATTTCCAGAGCAGGATACATGTCTTACAAAGAACGTCTATTATCTTCTCCCTGGAAGAAGTGCTTTGGAGGTTCACATTCTTGGCAAATGTGCCTCCATTCCCTTTGAGCATATGTACTTTTCTTCTGTAGATGGTGGCATTTTTCTCCCATTAATTGTATGTTTATTTTCAATCTTCCAAAGCAGAAGGAATTACCTAAAACCAAATTCAGTATTTACATGTCAGTGAGCTCCTTAGTGCTTTTTAAAAGATTTTAAACCTCTTTTAGATATGGAATATTTTGTCTAGTTTTTGTGCCTGATTAGTATGAATCATGAGCAGTAAGGGCTGAATTTGGGGAGGTGAGTTAATAAATTTCATATTGCCAACAACGCCAGGCCTGAATTCTCAAAAGTAGAGTTTTACATAGTTCTTAAGAGTGTTCTGTCCTGACAACTCCAAAATTATTTAAAATAATTTCTCAACATCTCTTTTTATTTAGTACTTTATTCATTTTCCTTTTCTGTAAATAGTGTAAAGACATGTAGGATTTACTGTTGTTATTTTATGTTGTTTTATATACACATTGAGAGAACAGAATGGGATCTTATTTGAAGTTAAAATTCAGTCTACAGGCAAGGGCTTCTACTTCTGTATGAAATACACTGGAAAATTTAACCTGAGGAAACTGCTCATGTCAGCAGCTGCCACAAAATGTGTGGCCTGCTTTGGAATCTGGAGCAGCTGACATATTGAAATACTATTTCTTTTTTTATGAGGAAATAAGAATTTCAGTGGAACCTGTTTTCTCTGAAGTGCTTCAACCATTTTATTTTTAATTTCAGATGTCAACAGTCTGTTTGGAATGACTAAATGAGGCAGAGAATATTCCACTGAGCCCTTAATATCTGGGGTATTCCCCAGGTATGTTTTAAGCATAGCTGGGTGGGGAATATCCATTCATTATGCCAGATGCCGTAGTGTTCACAGGGAAAACATGCTCCAGGCGTCTGTGATGGTTATGTAGGTTTTCCACAAATGATTTACTGGCATTTCCTGGAAGGAATGTGGACTTTTCACTCCATCACCTGACACCTTACACCATTTTCCCCAACCTAAACCCTGAGCAAGACTAGCCCTTCTCAGGTTTCTCGATGTGTTATTTTCTCCCATTACTCAAATAGCTTGAGAATCTTCATTTCTGAAAGAAGGCTTTCCTGATTAAGAATGGTTTAGTATGCAAGGGATATTTTCCTGCAAATGAGGAGGCCTAGACTTCCTACGTGTACCTGTAGTTTTGTTTTTACATAATAGATTTGTTTTAATTTGTATGTCTCTTTAAATTATTGACCATGCATGTATACTTTACATAGCTGGTCATCTTGTGTGTCTTCTGAATTAAAAAATAACAGTGCAATGAGATGAACATTGGGATGGAAATTAGAGGATAACCTGGCTTTTGATTCACTTCATGTCCTAAGCTCATAGCAGTGACCCACAGTAGGCTGTGTTTTGACAGATCTAGAAGGGTCTGATATGGCAACTGCTAAGAATACAAGTTTATTAAAACCATATACAAAATATACAAAAATGTTAGTAACTTCAGTTATGTTTCTTACACATCACCCTATTTTCCTGATCTGTAAACCGAGTACGGGATGATGGCTTCTTCACAGGATTGTTGTGAGGTTAAATGGAAACAGTGCACATAAGGTACGTAGCATGATGTTGAATATTATTAATAAAATTACCCAACCTCAGATCAGTGAAAAAAATCTCAAACCACATCATGTTCATTAGTATAAGAAAGTAAATATCATGAGGTTGCAGGAAAGATAAAAAAAGCAATGACATGAACAAATGTCACTTTTGTTAGAAAAAAACTTAAAGAAAATATTTGGAGTAGGTTGGGCATGGTGGCTCATGCCTGTAATCCTGGCACTTTGGTAGGCTGAGGTAGGCAGATCTGTTTAGCCCAGGAGTTCAAGGCCAGCCTGGCCAACCTGGCAAAACTCCCTCTCTACAAAAAAATATAAAAATTAGTCGAGCTTGGTGGCAGGTACCTGTAGTCCTAGCTACTTACAGGGGCTGAGGCACGAGAATCACTTGAACCTGCGAGGTTGAAGCTGCAGTGGGCAGAAATCATGCCACTGCACTCCAACCAGGGTGACAGAAGGAGTCCATCTGAGAAAAAAAAGAAAAATGTGTAGAGTAGGTGCACATACATGCATCCATATCTGTGATTGCTATGTGATAAATCAATATTTTTAAAGCATGATGATCCATATGAAAATACTTTGTAAAATATGAAATGATGTACAAATATTTAGTGTTGTTTTCACTATTCCCAAACTCACCATTACCATTCCCAACAAAAAGAAACCTATGATGTGGGGTAAGAAGATCAGGAACAATAAAAGATGGAATCCAAAGAAGGAGGGTTTCAAAAAATAAAAGCAGTTATTTAATATTGTCAGAGATATGAAGTAATCTGGGAACAAAAACACTGATTTCATTATGAACGTATTTGCTCAGTTTTATGAGACTTTTGAATAGTCTCTATAAGATAAAGTATTCTTAAATATTGTGGGTAAAATGAGATGTGAGGAATTGTTTCAAATGATAAAATAGTATTGAAAAGTTAGATGGCAAGTAAAAAAGAAAACATAAAAATCTGTGAAAATAATTCCTCAAAGCTTTGTTATTTTAGAAAGAAGGGATTTTTTTCCCCCAAGTATTCTTGATCATATATCGTTTGTACTTGATCATCTGTCGTCTGTATTCTAAAACAGGGCAAGAAAGGTGAGATGGAAATGAGAATAATAAGTGATGTAAAAGATAGTTAACTGTCCTTAGGGTGCCTATACATAAAAATCTGAGAAGTTTTTTAAAAGGATTTTTTTTAAAAAGTGAATGTTGGGAAGAAGAAAGAAAGGAAAAATGGTGAATGTGAGGGAGGAAGAAGGAAAGTTAGAACGAAGAATGGAATCAAACCTTGCAGTGTTGCGTAAAAAACAAATTTGATAAAGCTACCATAGGAGTTTGAAAGGGAGGATAGGCTGTTTCCTTTATAAAATGAAATAGGAAATGGCTGAAGTAGATGCTCATATAAGCAATGTTAGTATTCCGCTTGCCTTCTCAGACTCAAAATTCCCTTTATAGTATAAAAATCTCTAAATATATTTTACTGTCTACATGCAAGAACATTGGTTATTTTCACACTTTATCTGAGAAAGGTTCATATCTTTCATGGCATCAGTTAATTTGCAGTTGAACATTTTAATTCAGTAATCATTTCTTATAGTTGTTATGCACCAAGCACTGTTCAAGACAATCATACACTGACTGATAAGAAATAAAACAGAAGATTGACACCATCTGCCTGGTCTTGTGCAGCCTAAGTGTCTAGGGGAAGGGCCGGGGTGTGGACTACTGATTCCATGATGGGGAGGGTGTGATAAATGCCATCACAGCAGCACGAGCTGGAGTAATAAAAGCACAGAACAAGAGTAATTCTGCCTGCTCATGAGTTTTTCAGCAAAGGCTCCTTGTGAAACTACACCAAACTCATTTTTCTTCCAGGACAGAATTTCGATCACCTGGAGCTGAGAGTATAGCTTTGGTTCAGAATGCATTCCCCACACCTTTTTTTTTTTTTTTTTTTTTTTTGTATCCCCAGCTTTTAGACTTGAATTAAGAAACACTTGTAAAGATGATCTGTTTGAAGCAAAATGAAATCTAAGTATCCAACCACTCATTCTTCAGTTATTTCCACTTGAATTGATTGAACTGATTAAGATTGCCCCAGTCACTGCACATAAGTGAAGGTAGTGCAGAGGTTTTCAAGATTTTCTTTTTTCTTTTTAATTGTCATAAGTAACACTTATTCCTATTACTATAGTATTACCATTTTTCACAGAGGTTACTCAGCCTGTTTAGATCCAGAGTGACAACAAATTAATGAATTCCATGGTGATTCATAAAATGAAAGTGCATCTCACAACCAAAGGTGCCATGAATTTGATGACATAGGTGTTTTTAATCCTCTATCCAGAGAAATGGGATCTGAAAGGCCAAGACCCCCACAACAAGATTTCTGTGGGTGAGAGGACTGGGGCCAGAGAAGGGGTTCCTGCAAAGGCTTAGAGAAGTGCCCTGGGGTCTCAGGCTCCACAGTGTTGGGAAGGACTCTATAATCTGGTTCTGTGCTGACCTAGCCTGGCCTGGGTTTGATGCTTGCTATGACCCTCAAAGCCTGAATCACCTCCAAGCAGATGAGGCAGCATCCTTAATGAGATTCGTGGGGACTCCAGGGCACTTGAGGTGTGAGTCTCAGCTCCAACAGAGACCTGGAGTGTGGACCTGGGGCAAGTAGCTTGATCTCTCCCAGCCTCAGTGGGCTGACCCATAACTTAGGTGTCATTTGTAAGTGACAGTATGTGGTATTTGATTTTCCATTCCTGAGTTGCTTCACTTAGCATAATGGCCTCCAGATTCATCCAAGTTGCTGAAAATACATTATTTCATTCTTTTTTATGGCTGAGTAATATTTCATGTGTATATATACTACATTTTCTTTATCCACTCACTCACTGATCAGTGGCACTGAGGTTGTTTCTGTATCTTTTGCCATTGTGAATTGTGCTGCGATAAACATATACGTGCAGGTGTCTTTTTGATATAATGACTTATTTTTCTACTAGGTACCTAGAAGTGGGATTGCTGGATTGAATGGTAGATCTACATTTATTTCTGTAAGAAATCTCCATACTGTTTCCTGTAGAGGTTGTAATAATATGCATTCCCTCCTACAGTGTATAAGCATTCCCTTTTCATGACATCCGCTCCAACATCTATTATTTTTGACTTTTAAATAATAGCCACTCTGGCTTGGTAAGGTGGCATCTCATTGTGATTTTAATTTGCATTTCTCTAATGATTAGTAATGTTGAGCATTTTTTCATATGTTTATTAGCAATTTGATATCTTCTTTAAAGAAATGTCAATTCATGGAATTTGCCCACTTTTTGATAAGATTTTTTTTTTCCTTGCTAATTTGTTTGAGTTCCTTGTAGATTCTGGATATTAGTTCTTTGTCAGATACATAGTTTGCAGATATTTTCTCTCATTCTGTGAGGTGTCTGTTTACTCTGCTGATTATTCTTTTGTAGTGCAGAAGCCTTTTAGTTTAATTAGGTCCCATTTATTTATTTATACTTTGGCTGCATTTGCTTTTAGGGTCTTAGACCTAAATTCCTTTTTCCTAAACTTTCATAAAGTTGTTATGGCTTCAAGTCTTATATTTAAGTCTTAATCCACCTTAAGTTGATTTTTGTATAAGGTTAGAGATAAGGATCCAGTTTTATTCTTCTACATGTAGCTATCCAGTTTTCCCAGAACTGTGTATTGAATAGGGTGTCCTTTTCTCAATTTATGTCATTGTATGCTTTGTCAAAGATCAGTTTGTTGTTAAGTATTTGGCTTTATTTCTGTTTCGTTGGTATATGTATCTACTTTTATGCCAGTATTCCTCCTGTTTGGTGTATGTACTCAAAGAAAAGCATTTTTGGTTCATTGAAATATAGGGCATAATTTATAATTTCATGTGATATTCTCTTCTTTGAATCTTCAGTGACCTATATTTCCCTCAAGCAATATTGTAGACATAACATTCCTACATATTTATTGTGTTTTGGGTGAATAGTTATTATACAGGGAGAATGTTAAAGAAATCATTATATAAAACATGGTATAACTTTTCAAGAACCATTATAATGAAAAGTTGAAAACTGACTAGTTATCATGTGTATGTCTATTTATACATCTATACATGTACCTATGTTTGTATAAACTGTGATGCAGAATGTAGCATACAAAATCCATGTTCACATGAAAACTATAAAATAACAAACTTCAAGCTTTATAACAGTTTGCTTCAGCATGGACCATTCAATGCCCCGTGGTGCATTTAATCTCCTCTACAGAACTTTAGAATATTCCACTGTGATAAAAATTTTTGAGAAAAGTTGTACAGCCTAATGCTTGCTCCTGCCACCTTAGAGAGAGCTTCACTTCCACACTTCACATTTTCTCTAACTTTTCTGACATCTTCTGTGTCTAGAGAAAATAGATGAGACATGGGGAGAGAAAAGAACAGAGAGAAGATTAAAGTTGTTTGCTGGATCCTATCTTATGTTTTGAGAATCTGACACCAAAGAAACCTGAGAACATACCTAAAAACAAAACAAAATTAATTAACAAACATTCTACAACCAAAATCCCTACTATGTTTCATTGATTAAAAATGAGTGCTTTTCTAAGAAAAAAATCCATTCTCATAGAATTGGCAAGAAATATTTTATATGTAAGAAAGATTGAAAAAGTGATTACTATTCCCTGTTTTAAGGACTTTCCTTAGGATGAACACCTTCTTTTAATCGACTTATTGATAGGGAAAGCTTTTCTAGTTGAAAAAAGTTTCTGGATTTCAAATTCCATGCACTATGCCTTGCAGACTAATAGGGAACCAGACAGGCACTGTAAGCAGAAAACAGACAAAAGAAAGAATCACAACTAAGGAACAGTAGCGCCCACAATTCTTGGAGTAAGCATTTTATACATTTTTACTTCAGATAAAAGGGCAAGGGAGCCTATTAATAACACTTACAGATTATTGGTAATGTTGTTGGTTATCAGCTAAAATAATGGTTTTACATAATTATGTGGTTTTAGTTATCTTTAAAAAGAAAACTTGCACTCAAAACACATATGGTAATGAAGAAATTATGGAGATAAAGCTCATTTCCATATTGCTTACTATATTTAAACCCACAGAAGCACAATGGGATAATCAGTTAATTTACAGTTTCATTAAACATCTATAAACTCTATTTGAATGGTTAAAAATTTATTTTGAAACAGCACAGTTCTCAAGACTTTCTCAAGGTATTTGTTTTGATATTAGTCTTTGTTTGGCTAACCTGAAAAACAAAGGCAAATAAAAACACTAATGGCAAATTGTTATGCATTATTGTTACACTGAAATGTCATACATACCAATTAGTTTATATTTATTCACTACAGTGTTAAAAAGACCAGCACAGTTAACTTAATAATGATACTTTTTTGATTCTGTAGGTATAGATAAACACTTTAGGATCTTCTGACTTAAAAATGTTTTGAAATTATATCAGAGTATGCTTATTATTGAGGTTTCTGAAACAATTGAATTGAACATGGGTATTTTATCTTTTCAAATCACAGATTTGCAAAGCATACCATTTATAAGATTCCTAAATAAATAGGGCAAGAGTCAGAGCGAAATGTTTAACCATAGTTTTAGGTGCAGCTAATACAGGAAAGGAAAAGTACTTAAAAGAGAGAGGAGAGAAAACCTTCCCATTATAGCTGGTGGAAAGAATATTTGCTTATCTTTGTCCCACATATCTAGGCTTAGCCATGTGCTCTGCCCAAGGCAGCTTAATCACTTTCACTGCAGGTAAACTGGCGGCAGGCTGGCCTTCGAGGAGTTTGTTCTAAGAGCTTCCCCTCACAGAAACCAGAGGATTA
>NW_016107752.1:97321-101735 GCF_001604975.1 Cebus imitator
ATTTAATAATTAAGAATCCAAGGAACATGCCAGCCTGAATTTCTAACACATCAAATTGCCTTTATTTTAATCCACTGATTCATTCACATAACATATAATGCTAATGGCTACTAATATTAATGTTAGATAATGTCCTTAATTTTTTGAGAAGAGGAAGATCTGAGGCAGACAGATCATTTAGAAAGCTGTTTCTGTGCCACGTTTGGGTTTGCAGATATAGGGAAGTTGTGGAAATACTATAAGGTAGTAACTGTAAAAATGTGATGATAAAATTTCTCTTCTGGATTCTTTGATGGTGGTCACTGGAATAGCATTCAGGTAGAAATATGCCTGGTAACAAGCCTCAGGAGAAAGAGTAAACATGGAGAGAAAGTTTGAAATTGTGTATCATGTTTAATGTTGATATTTATATGAGTAAAATTTAATATACTAATTTATATATAATGTTTATGGAGTTTTTACTATGTTATAAGCTTATGATAAACACTATATGAATGCTATGAATACTCTTTGGGGAATGTGTTGTCTTTCTGGGTCCACAAGGGGGCGTAGTTTTAAGGGCAAGAACTTCCCAGCACCATGCCTCTCTCCCATTTCTCTTCATCTGGGAGATTTAACCGTTTATGCTTAAATTTCTGGGGCGTGGGAAGAAACTAAGAGTCAGTCACTCTAGCGGAAGTTCTAAGGAACTCCTTTCATTGGCCAGAGGTCTTAGAGAAGGTGGGGATTCCTCCCAGGTTAAAAATCCCTTTCTTCCACACTCCTTTGGACTCCATGTTTGGGTCCCCTTCCACAAACATTCCCTTCATGGAAGGCAACTTTCTTTGTCTTGGATTTCCCCTCTGGAGTCCCCTTCCACACTCTCTCATAGAAGCCTGTCTTCTGCTCCTAAATTCCATCTCTCTCTCTATTCTCTTTCACTCAGTGTGGAAGCTGCTTTCCTCTCCTGGATTCCATCTTTCTGGATTCTCTCACTCAGTGTAAGAATTAGGTGTTTCTCTCTCCTTCTCTGATTTCTCTCTCTCTCTAAATAAATCACTTTCTACAAACACTTTTGAGTCTGGCATTTGCTGTGCACTGTGCCGTGGTCCCCTCTCTCATTCTTAAGAGGGCAGGAGACCAAGAACCTGGAGAAATGTCCTCTCAGGGGAGCTCAGGGCACCCTGAACCCCAATATTACACTCTCACTTAACCCTTGTAAGAGGAAAAGGTCTGTGAGTTATTTACTTTTCTCATCCTTCTTTTATAAATGTGATCTTCCAGCTAGCAGAGAGATTCTCAACCAGGTTGGACTTTCCAGTTTCAACATCTGTGTTTGAATCTCAAATGCTAGATGGTACCCTGTCTTTGCATTCTCAGTGTCTAACATCTATATCTGCTTAGTGAATGAGTGATGGCATGTTAACATTTGTTTATCAGGACAGCCTGAAAGTGTAAATGGCATGTCTAAAGAAAGAAAAGCACATGGAGCCAATGGATGTAACATTTTAATTGTTGGAAAAAAAAAAAAAAACAACTCTGAAATTATAAAGAGTGAGAAGTTTTTAAAAATGACTTAGTAATAGAAGATTTAGAATGATTCAGTAATTTCTGGGGCAATAGGAAAGTGGGGGAAAGAGAGGCCATAAATTTTATGAAAGTTTCTATTTCTGGCCTGAATTGTATACATTTGTACAGGTAGGATAATTCAATAGGTTTGGAATTCATTTCATGTTTCCATGGATAAATTGTTCTCATTTGAAGAACATCAAGGTATTTGCAACTAATTTTTTTGTGTGTGCAAATAGTAATTTCTACTCACAGCTAATACTGTTGAACATCCGCTCTGTGCAAGATGGTGTAGCACATTCCATAGAAAGTGTAAAGTTCATTTGTACAACAGTTTTCTACTCAAGAAACTATCTGGGCTCTGGGGAGGCAGGATGGAAACATCAGTACCTCCAAGACCTACCAGTATCTTGCCCCACACTGTCCCAGTTTCCTCCCCACTTCCCTCACCTTGCCCCACTCACACTGACATCTTGAAGACATTACACACACTTGCCTCTGAGGCTCTTTTTCTTGGCAAAGGGATGGTTGGGGGTGATTGTATTTGTTCTTTCTCTTCTCAGGTTTCTCCTTTCATCACTGTACCTCACTCCCTACTTCCCTCAGGGTTCTGCTCAACTATCAAGAAATTAGTAGAGGCTCCTTTGACTCCATAATATAAAATATTCATAGACCCCATTCCACTTACCTTATTTTTATTTTTCTCTATGGTACTTATCATCAATTTATACATACTTACACATCTTATGCATCTGACATACTGTATTATGTATTATTCATTGTTTACCAGCTGCTTCTTTTCCTTTTTTTTTTTTTTTTTTGGAGATGGAGTCTCGATTTTGGCTCACTGCAACCTCCGACTCCAAGGGTCAAGCAATTCTCCTGCCTCAGCCTCCCTAGTAGTTGCGACTACAGATGCACACTGCCATACCTGACTAATTTTTTGTATTTTTAGTAGAGACAGGGTTTCACTGTGTTGCTCAGGCTGGTCTCAAACTCCTGAGCTCAGGCAGTCCACCCATCTCGGCCTCCCAAAGTGCTAGGATTACAGGTGTGAGCCACCGTGCCTGGCCATTTACCAGCTGTTTCTATGCACTAGCCTGTGAGTTACCTGAGAGGAAGAACATTGTCCATTTTGTTTGTGGCTGTATCCGCAGCAGCTAGAACAATGCTAGACATGTGAAAGGGACTTCATAAATAGTTACTAAATGAATGAAACAAGGAACCAATTAATGAAAATACATATAATTGGATAAGAGCGAAATTGTTGATACAGATAATAATCACTAGAGAAATTCATAGGAAATTCTTGGGTATATACATTTTCCCAAATTTTCAGTGTAAAAACTATTCAAGGAGAGATATTCTGTCTCTTAAATATTATATCTATTAGGAGTGCTGTGCTTGGAGGACTACTTAATATATTGTAAGTTTTGATACATATTTTTGGAGAAGCTATATTCCCAAGAGGAGATGTATATCAGGATTTTAAAAATTAGGATTTATATGAATGGCAAGTAGAAGAGATGGGATTAACCTCCCACGTGCAGTTTTCGTTGACATGGTGTCGGAGGAAGCTGGCAAGAGCTGAAACTTAAGGTAAAAAAGTAGACATTTGGGAATCCACAAAACACAGTTGATGTGCTAATATTGCCAGAGTTTTTAAATTCATTTATATCTCAAATATTTATTTGGCACATACTGTTTGCTAAGAATTCTTCTAGGACAGAAGACACAGCAGTGACTAAATGGAATAAACCTCTGCCCTTATGTAGCTGGCATTCTAGTTGGAGGAAGTGAAATATATGGCATATTCTATCTATGGAAAATAATTGCTGTGGAGGAAAGTAAATCAAGTGAGCAAAACCTCAAGGAGATGTGGATGTCAGGCATGCTAGCAACTGAGGGACTGTGTAGAGGAATCAGGAAAATGAATGCCCTGCTCTTGCTCCACATGTTGCATGAGGAACAAGGAGGCCAGCGTGGCACCAGGGAGGAAAATGGAGCAGAGCAGACAGTGAAGGCGAGCAATGAACCAGGAGGAGAAGATCCTGTAGCATCTCCGGGTTGGGTTCACTCTGAGTAAGAAGGGAAGCTAGTGACAATTTGGGGCAGAGAAAATACATGATGTGACTTGTATTTTAAATGAGTCCTCTGGTTGCTCTGTTGATACAGAGCTGTGAATCATCTGGAATGGCAATGGGCTTATTGCCTCTAGTTGGAGGCATTTTTGGGTAGACAAAATAACTTCACAATTCACTTTTGGAAAATATTCTTTGAATTCTCCAAAAAGGGTTTTTTTTTTGTTTTGTTTTGTTTTGTTTTTTAGGTTTTAATTAAGCATCTTTCATTTCCATGTAAGCACATCTTTTAAAGTCTTCGGCATGTCTGTCATCCTCACTGCTACCATGAGAAATTCACCTTTGGGAATTTCTGGGTTAGATAAAGGATAAGTGGCCAATGAATTATCTCTTTCATTGACTGTTCTCAAGTGCAGATTACATTGATCTGCTTGGATTCGAACTCACTTTTCCTTCCTTGATATGTTCTTTCTATTAAAGACTAAGGTAAAATGGATTTGAAAGAGAAATCTGTTACAGATTTCGTATACTATCCTTTGCATTCCATTATATTTTGAATTATATATCTCTTTTTTTCCCATTTATTTATTTTATTGCATTTTAGGTTTTGGGGTACATGTGAAGAACATGCAAAATTGTTGCATAGGAACACACATGGCAGTGTGATTTGCTGCCTTCCTCCCCATTACCTACATCTGGCATTTCTCCCCTTGCTATCTCTCCCCAGCTTCCCACCCCCCACCCTCCCAACTGACCCCAGTGTGTAGTGATCCCCTCCCTGTGTC
>NW_016107752.1:103750-149296 GCF_001604975.1 Cebus imitator
AGTATTTTATTGAAGATTTTTGCATCTATGTTCATCATGGATATTGGCCTGAAGTTTTCTTTTCTTGTTGAGTCTCTGCCGGGTTTTGGAATCAGGATGATGTTAGTGTCGTAAAATGATTTGGGAAGAATTCCCTCTTTTTGTATTGTTTGGAATAGTTTCAGAAGAAATGGTACCAGCTCCTCTTTGTATGTCTGGTAGAATTCAGCTGTGAACCCATATATCTCTTAAGATATAACACCCATTATATTATGAAAACCTTTGCTGTATATTATTGAAAATTTCATATTACTGCTTTGTCATTTAATAACAAACTCTAGAAAATTTCAAGCAGATCTTTAACCTACCCTGGTAGGTCTGAAACTTTTTGAGGTACATTTTATATTTATATTAGCCTCATAAATATCTAGACTTCTGACCTAAATTTAGCTTAGCTATTGCAAGTAATTATGAACAGATTGGTACTTAGAATCCAAGTTGAGGGTTTTCTTGCTTAAAACCTATTTCAGCATGGGGCCTTGAAATCTGTATGACATTTATAAACTGACATATCTGTTCATCACTTCTTAATAAGGTTAGTGTTTTCAGAGTATATTGCCATGATTGCTGTGCCATTTAAGAGAGGCTGTGTACTGGTTCAGCATTCATAGAGTATTATGAAAATATTACATAATGCCCCACTAAAGATGAAGTGAATTCAGCACACCTGGGAATGAGTCACAATTTTCTTTGATCTCTGATAAATAATTATTTTAAGAATCTGACAGTTGTTTTCTTTTTAACTTTTAATTCAAGTAGCTTAGTCAATAAACTAAACTTAATAAATAAACAAGATAAAATAAAATTTGCAATCTGTTATATCAGCTCCTTGGCTGAGGTTATGCCAAATCACCACATAATGCATGATTATATAATCATGTGTTGTATGATACAATCAACCAAGATTAATATAATTTAATTAACTAAATTGAAGTGAGACAACCACTCTGAACATTCTTGAAATTATTAATCTTAAGGAAAATTAAGGGTTTAATTGAAATATTTCAGGGATAGCTTTTACTATTATCTTCTAATTGAAAGAAACTCTAAGATCTATTGAGTATTTCACCTGGTACATTGAGGTCTCCTTCTACATAAATTTGTACAACTATAATCATAATCAATCACATTTTTGTGGAGTACTTTTCTAAAATCACCAACCTCCTTAAATAAACTAAAACAGACTATAATTTCTTAAGGCTGTGAACTGGCTGGAATATATTCTTTTCATTGCTGCCATACTTAGATAAAGAAAAATGAAAATGCTTGGATTCTCACAAAAAATGCACACATAAAAGGCATACCAATTTGGTTCTGTTTACTCACAATATTACCATCCCTTATGCCCACTGTTTAAGACTCCTTTGAACAGGTAAAAATTCAAATCCAGTTATGCCCTACTGCTCTGAGTCAGGTGTGTGAGACTCACAAAATTTCTGAAATGATAAACACAGGTATCTCAAAGAGTATGGCTTGGTATATTAAAAAAATAGCTTAGAGAGTTGGAGAAAATACTGAAATTTTAGAGACAGACATTTTTCTGATGGAATTTTCTATGAAGGCAATGAGGACATGGTTCATCTTCCTTCCAAGGAAATAGGATGCCAGGTCTATTCTAACACTCTCCCATGATAATACTGCAGAGATAGGAAATAGATTGAATTTATTTTCTGGTTTCACTATATCTGTCATTTATAATTGCATAGTTACTCTCATTACCTAAGCCAACTTTCCCTAGCTATCTTTTTCAGTTTTGATGTGCTACCTTCCATGTGCATGTCTAGGAAAATATTTGTATAGGTGTGTATGTGTGTTATGTATTTATTTTATAAAAATCCTTCGTTGAGTAAATCAGAAAACTGGTAGAGAATGTCTTTTGGTCAACAGGTCATGGATTTGAAAGCTTTGCTTCTCAAAGAATTTGTTGAAATTTTCTGACTGTTATGGGAAAATGGGCATTCAGCCCTACACAGATCGCTGAGAAAATAAAACAGATTCAAGACCTCAGCTATAAAAGTCACAGAGAGCATAAAATGTTGTTTGGGGGGTTTTATTGTAGTGACTCACAGCTGCATAATAATCACCTTTGCAGAAAACAGAGGCATTCAGGTACTCAAAGAATGACTCTCATTTTGGAGATTCAAAAGGTTTTACTTTTTCATTAGAAATAGGCCCTGTATAACCATAGGACATACAAATATTGCATCATTATGTCTATTATTCAGTATGTTTTCAATGAATATTTATTACTTCGTAAGCTGATAAAAAGTTGATAAATGAAAAAATACAATTTTTTGATTTACCATTTTTGGCAACACAAGACAGTTATTTGGAAATTAAACATTATTTAATAAGTGAATTATTTGTTTATTCATTCATCAGATATTCATTGCCTTCACCTTACCAATGCCAGTTACTTAGGAGAGAGCAGTGAATCAGATGGACATCATCTCTGACCTCATCCTGTTTATAATCTAATGAGTTATGCTATTAGGATTAAACTTGTAGATTACAGATACACAGTCTGAAATTTTCTTAAACTAGCATCTTTACTAAATGTGTATTCAATGGATGTGTTCTTGTCAATTAGTGCCTTACTGAGCATGCTGTCCATTTTGAAGTTCATTTATATGTTAGTGGTATCCACGGAATTGGTACATACAGATTTACAGACCCTAAACCAGACCTACTGAATCAGAATCTCTAGAATTGAGACCTAGAAGTCTGAATATTTAAGGAACTCTGTGGGTTTGTCTGATAAAGCTAAGCTGGCATTCAGAAATCAGTATTCCGGGATAGATAGAAATCTGAAATTGGTGTTTGGATAAAGTTTTATGTTCATGCCAAAATGAAAGTAAATATCAATGGACTATTGTTCTGTGTCAGATCATTTCATGTGAAGGGGTCTCAAAGTAGTCTCAGTCATTGGCCTTACCCCATTATACCTAATATTACAATCTGTCTCCCAAGGCTTTGCCATTAATGCATGGATTTTACTCCCTCGAGCTTTCAGTTACTGAATAGCATCCCCAGATAGTGAATCTCATCATATTTCCTTGTCATCACTCTTTTTCCTGTAGCCAAAACTGACTTTGGACATACTTTCCCAATAGAAACTTGGAGGGTTTATTTCACTGGCATCAATAACGTTCACTGTAACCTAAACAATGTTGCCTTCTCTTACTGTTCTTATTGTTTAATCCTCACCTGTATAACAATGTGATTACTCATGTGCATAGTAAAAAAGATTCAATTTTTGACTTTCCATGCATAAGGAATTTTGAAAGTTCCTCATAATTCTCAATCTTGATGGTCTTATTGCTTTCATTCTTTGATATTTAACTCTCAAAGGACTATATCTATGAAGCTAACTTTAAAGTGGGGTTGTCCACTTTAAAAGCTGTACTATTGTAAATAGTGTTGCAATAAACATTGGTGTGCGTGTATGTGGCACATATACACCATGGAATACTATGCAGCCATAAAAAATGATGAGTTCGTGTCCTTTGTAGGGACATGGATGAACCTGGAAACCATCATTCTCAGCAAAATGGCACAACAAAATCAAACACCATATGTTCTCACTCATAGGCGAGTGTTGAAGAATGAGAACACATGGACACAGGGAGGGGAGCATCACACACTGAGGTCCACAGGGGGGAACTAGGGGATGGACAGAGGGGGTGGGGAGTTATAGAAGGATAACATGGAAAGAAATGCCAGATATAGGTGGTGGGGAGGAAAGCAGCAAACCACATTGCCATGTATATACTTATGCAACAATCCTGCATGTTCTTCACATGTACCCCAGAACCTAAAACGCAGTAAAATATATATATGTAAAGTTATAGTAAGTCATCACTTAATGTCATTAATGGCTTCTTGGAAGTGGCAACTTTAAGCAAAACAATGTGTAGGAAAACCACTTTTTTCCTTCTCATCAACATTAAAACAAAAACATGTTGAACAAAATGACATTATTTGAGGTGTCATTTTAATTAAAATTGTGGTTTCCAAGAACCTATTAATGACATTAAATGAGGATTTACTGTACTGGATTCTGATACCAGCTGGGCAAAAGGTCAGAACTGAGAAACAACTAGATTTCATCAAATGCTTGCATTGTTATCCAGGAATTAGTTACTTTAGAAGTCATGGCCTTCAGAAAACTGCAAGCTATTGTAACCAGCAACAAGTGGACCTGGCTATGGTTCTGAAGAGAGGGTAAGAGACACTGAACCAACATGCTTTCCCCTAGAATGGGGTAAGGGTGCCTTGTTTCATCCTTTTTGCAGTCAGAGATTGGCTTCACTGCCTTAGAACTGCAGCTTTTGCTTGTGGTACTCAATGCAGAGAATTAAAGACTCTCAACAAAGAGATTAAAAAAGAGAGCCAGCCTGACACAGTGGCTCATTCATGTAATCCCAGCACTTTGGGAGGCCAAGATGGGTGGATCATGAGGTCAGGAAATCGAGACCATGCTGGCGAACATGGCGAAACCCTGTCCCTACTAAAATGCAAAACATTAGCCTGGAGTGGTGGTGTGTGCCTATAATCCCAGCTACTCGGGAGGCTGAGGTAGGGGAATCACTTGAACCCAGGAGGTGAAGATTCCAGTGAGCCAAATTCGCACCGCTGTACTCCAGCCTGGCAACAGAGCTAGACTTTGTCTTGCGGAGAAAAAATCAGAGTCTATCCAGTCAGATAACTTCTCCTGAATAGAGGGAATCTGACTTTGCATATATTCTCCTTCTTGTGTAGCGATGAAGGACCATAAGCATCTTTATACATCAAGAAAGAACCACTAGTGGTTTTTATTTTTCAGGTTTTGTTTTTTAAAGGTAAGGAAAGAATTAGTTTCTCTTTAGTGAAGCATATCAATTATTAACTTAAAAAAACCTGTGTTGTATTTATTTAGCCCCAATCACTGTCCTACTGTAAAAGCATCAGAGACCCCAAGTTAGAACCACTGGATTGAACCCATCAACCCTTAAAACCATGATTGTTGACTATTGTTTTATAGCATAAGTTTAGGTGATTTGCTCAACATCAGAAGATAATCTTTCTCTTTCTCTGCTTTGCAATTTTTTGATGATGTTATTGTTGAAGGAAATTAGGTTGCTTTTCCTTTAGCATCTCTTACCTTCTAGGTATTGAGAATTGTGCCCGCACCCCTGCCCATATTTTTTTTAACATGTTCCTGTGTTGTATGGTTCATTTTTGAAAAGAAGACCCATGTGCAGTTGTGTTGACAATGACAAAAAATATCTAAAATTTGGAAGTGTGAACCCCAAATCATCAACTGTGGTTAATTGCTGCATAGTGAATAATTTAATTGAAGTAGTTTTGTTTCTTTGCTTCCCAGTTTTTGTATAGCTGTTTAGAAGAAAAATTATAATAGTTCTTGTTTTTGCAATTTATATTTAACAATGAAAAGATAATATAAGAGTAGTAAAATATTCCTGGAATATTTTAAGAAATTTCTAGGCATTATTAGAAGAAAAGCTAAGCATTAAGAAATAGTGAAAGTTTATTAATTTTTCAGTCTTGAAAAGCTCTGTTTAGTGAAAACTTTTAAAGGATGATACATATTTTGGTCTCTGTCCACCAAGGAAAAATATATATAAATCTCTTCATCTTTCAGGTTAGTCTTTCACATTGACCTTAATCTAATGAATCTCTTGATATTTATCTCATTTTTAGAACCTGAGGTAATTATGCAGTTGCTTTTTAAAATGCTATGGGTTGTGAATTCTGTTCTCGTTCACATTTTAGAAGGCTTAGTCTAACCTATATACAAAGAGAAATACCGTAAAAAAAATCTAAGCAAGTAGCAAAGGGGCATGCAAGTTTAAATTAATGACTGTGGGAGTTAAATGAGTGAGAAAGATGATTTTTCCTTTATTTGGTTTATTAACATAATTTGAAATCAACCTAAACAAAGACTTCTGTTTCAGTATTCTTGAATTTTGCAGTATTTTCAGCATCCTCCTGAAGGCTGACACCCATCAGGCAATTAGTTTTTGATCTTTTTGCTTGAATTGCCATTGTTTTCATAAATGCTTGAGCTAAGCAAAAACAGCCTGTATGAAGTTCCTTCTCTAAAACCCTCTTTCTACACATTTTAAATCACATTTATAGAAGAGACTATCAGCATGTTAAGAGGGAAGTTTATTAAGCCATTGGAATGCTCACTCTGACTGGACCAGTAATGCGGAAAATTGCAGCAGTGTTTCTCGACTAAATCTTTGGCTGACGCTAATGCTTGGCGTTTATTTAATTGAGGTGAATACAAAGCTGATGTAGAATGCCAGATATTTTTGTTATTTGAGTAGCCTACATTCTTAATAATCTAATTTCCATTGTGTGATGGCTCAGGGCAAAGTGCCTTCTTGGAGAAGAGCAATTTGTGAACACAGATGGGCTTGAATTGAAATAGCCAGATCTGACTCCTGTGACCTCCCTGAGGTTCCCTTGTCTACCTGAGAGACCGCAATTGCAGCTTAGCCTAACTATGTCTTAACCTCTTCTCACTTCTTCTTCTCACTGTCCTAAATTCTTCTCTAAATAAGTCTCCATGGCTGCTTAAGAATAAGTGCTGTGTCTTCATTATCACACAGTGAACATTTAATTTTAACTCTAGTATAAGTCATCCCTGAAAGAAAAGCTGGTCTCTAAGACTTTTACAAAGTCTTTAATCTCAAAATCATTACCTGACTCAGGCCAATTCCCTCATCCCTTCTTCTTTTTTTTGCTTGTTTATTAGTTTATTATATTTAGTAGCAATATTGATTATTGTTTTAGGTATCTACTATGTGTCAAAAAACACACTGGGTTCATTAAGTCTAATTTCCTACAACCCAGCTTTCTAGGCATTATTATCTCTGTTTTGCTGGTGAGGGAACACAGGCTATGCCCTAAATCCCAAAGCTAGAAAGTGGCAGAGTCAGATTCAAATTTAATTCATCCTGGGTGCTCTTCACTGTTCTGTGTGGTTATAGCCAAATTCCTTTTTGTTCCAAAGTAGGTCATAGTGTCAAGGAAAAACCATACTTCCAGTGTTAATAAATAGTTGCCATGACTTTGAGCTCCCAGGCCAAATGAGCTATCCTCTCTGTACCACAACTGCATTTGAACATTGATATGTGTGGCTTTCCCATTAGCTAGGCTGTGAGCTCTTTAACACAAAGACTACATTAATCTTGGTATCTGTAGTGTCTGACACACAGTAATTATTCAGTAAATGAGATGTCCTTCCCTGGACGAGGAAGTTTACTTTTTGCCCCACCTGCCATCAATTCCTAATCCTCCTCCATTGAATTTTAGATAAAAGTGGAGTGAATACGTAGAAGACTTTATTAGAACCAAAAAATAATTGAAAAGCTGGCTATTGAATAAAAGGGTGGAGTACATTTACTATAATGTAACAATAAACAAACAATACTGTATTTCATATGTTATTCTACTGATCTCTACAAGCACTTGGTTTCTAAACATTGCCCTACAATGTTTAGATTCTGAGTTTCCAGCAGAAAATTTCAAAAAGTACAAAGGTAGGATTTTCACTGACAACATCATTGATGGATGATTGACTAGATATTGATAAGGAAGGAAACCTTAATATACAGTAAGATGAGATTCAGCATGAATAAGTATAGAGACTTACATTTTAATAATAAAAATCAATCATATATGTCAAGGAGAGAATAATACAAGCTTGACAAAATTCATATGCAACAGTTTGGGAGGCTGAGGTGGCAGATCAGAAAGTCAGGAGTTAGCAACCAGCCTGGACAACATGGTTAAACCCTGTCTCTGTAGAGAACATTTATAAGAAGAAAGTGCTCAGCTGATTAAATGAAAGAAAGGTCTAGTAATTAGCAGACTTGAAAGGAACAATTTGGGAAATATTAACTTTAATGTACCAGAAGTATTCTAGTAATCTGTTGAGGATGGTATAGAATAGTGCTTCTCAAATTTTATTACATATAAGAACCACTTGAGGATCTTGTTAAAATGCAGATTCTGATTCAGTAGATCTGGGGACTGTGATACCACATTTCTGACAAGCTCCCATAAAACTGTCTTCACAGCTACCACCCAAGTCAAGAAACAAAACATTGTCAAGCTGTTCCAGCATCTCCTCCATGTGCCTTATCATATTCATAACCCTCTACTTCCCTAAAGAGTATTCACTATTCTGATGTTTATGGTAACTACTTTCTTGTTTTTGTATTTCTTTATGTATTTATTATCCAAATATGAATTTCTAGAATCTAGTGTAGTCTTGGCCAACTTTTAACTTGATGCATCTTTTGGTCTCTTTTAGATATACATAAATATATATAAATATTATATGTAACATATATATAAATATAATATATGATATGACATGTAACATATAATATGTTACATATATTATGATATATATATATTTATTTAATTTATTTCCATAGGATTTTGGGGAACAGGTGGTATTTGGTTACACGAGTAAGTTCTTTAGTGCTGATTTGTGAGATTTGGTGCACCTATCACCCGAACAGTATACACTGAACCCAATTTGTAGTCTTTTATCCCTCACCCTACTCCCACCCTTTCCTCCAAGTCCCCAAAGTCCACTGTATCATTCTTATGCCTTTGCATCCTCATAACTTAGCTCCTACTAATGAGTGAGAACATGCAATGTTTGGCTTTCCAATCCTGAGTTACTTCAATTAGAATAAAAGTCTCCAGTTCCATCCAGGTTGCTGTGAATGCCATTAATTCATTCCTTTTTATGTTTGAGTAGTATTCCATTATATATACATATATATATATATATATATATGCACACATTACATACCACAATTTATTTTTCCACTGGTTGATTGATGGGCATTTGGGCTGGTTCCATATTTTTGCAATTCCAGTTATGGTGCTATAAACATGCATGTGCAAGTATCTTTTTCATATAATGACTTTTTTTCTGAGTAGATAGCCAGTAGTGGCATTGCTGGATCAAATGGTATTTCTACTTTCAGTTCATATTCTATCAATCACTGTCCTTTTTCTTTTCCTCACAATTTATCTGTTGAACAACCTGGGACATTTTACCTGTAGTTTCCTGCATCTGGATTTTGTTGTTGACTAATGGTGCAATTAGACAAGTTCCCCTGCCTTCTGCATTTTCTGGAAATTGGCAGCCTTATTCAGAAATCTGATGAGACTCAGTTTTGATCCCGTTGCAAAGACTGTATATAGATAGTAATGTGTCTTTCATCAGAAAGTGGATAATGCCTGATTGTCCTTCTTTTTTGAGTTACCAGCCATTAATTCTCAATATCTGGTCCATTAATTACTTCAGGGAGACAAAATAGTGATATGCTTATTTTTTATCATTTCTTTTACATTTCTTAACTTAGGTGATTTTTATAAGGAGATGCTTCCTTTCAATCTACTATGATAATGCCATGTTATACAGAAAAGGAAAAATACATTTTTAATATTTTTATCTTATTTGTCCATTTTTAAGATTATGAATTAAGTTCCTGTCATCACCTTGAGGAGATAGCTAGTTTTTAAAAAATTATACGCCATTATGAACTGATGAACTGAACATTTCTTTATATTCAATCCATTGTAATTCTTATTTTTATTGTAACTCAAACTCAAATTGTCCCATTTTTTGGCTAGTGGGAATCTGTTCAGGTTGGCTCTTGAGTTTTTTTTTTAGCATAGTAGTCTACGAAAGCTTGCTAGGTGTCTGGTATGTCAAAATGTTCCAGGCTCATTCAGAGTATTTCCTGACCCAGGCCTGGGATCAGCCATGTATCCAAGAAGCTCTGGTTTCTTTTAATAAGAAATAGTTTTTTGGACAACTCTCTGGAGTAAGTTGCTACTAAGTTGTTAGTGTTTCTAGAATGTCTCAGATAAAGAAAGAATATGATGTATTTAGAGATGAAGTAATTTGTGCATAATTTTGATGTTGTCAATTCAAACTGAGGATTAAGAAGCTTTTCACTAAACTCTTCTATACTACATTTTTATTTTCTCTCTTCCACTCTGAGAATCCTGGTTCCTAAGAACACAGAAATGAAAGTATCCCACAATTGTTCATTTATTAAAATCCCTGCATTATCCATATGCGTTCATACCAATAATTACTACTTTTTTCTAAATTTTTTAAATTAAAAAATTGCATATGTTTGTGGTATACAATATTGTGCTTGATGTATGAATAATTGCAGAATGGCCAAATCAAGCTTATTTAGCATATGGATTATTTCACATAATTATTTTTTGTGGTGAGAATACAAAATCTCCTCTTAGAAATTTTCAACTATAAAACATATCGTTATTAACCATAGGCACAATGATATGCAGTAAACCTCTTGAACTTATTTCCTTTTTCTAACTGAAATATTGTATCCTTTGATGAATATCTCCCTAATGTCTCCATCCTCCAGCCTTGGTTACCACTGGTTTTGATTATTCCTCATTATGAGGTCCTATCTTGCAAGACAGTCCTGTCAGAATAGTTTGGGGACACACAGAGATTAGATTACTCTAGACCCTTCACAACATTTTATTGTGGGTCTCTGACAGTCACCCTTATTACAAAAGGATAATGCCCCTTCCATTTTCACAAGTTATTTTTAAATTGTGCTATCTCTTTACAGTGAGTACCTACTGGCTAGTAGAAATTTTTGGTTCTAAAATCAGTCAGATTTGATGGGGTGGAGTGGCTCACCTCTGTAATACCAGCACTTTGGGAGGCCAAGGCAGGTACATCATGAGGTCAGGCGTTCTGGAGGAGCCTGACCAACATGGTGAAACCCCATCTCTACTAAAAATACAAAAATTAGCTGGGCGTGGTGGTGTGCACCTGTAATCCCAGCTACTCAGGAGGCTGAGGTAGGAGAATCACTTGAACCTGGGAGTCAGAGGTTGCAGTGAGCTGAGATCATGCCACTGCACTCCAGCCTGGGTGACAGAGCAAGACTCAGTCTCCAAAAAAATAAAAATTAAATTAAATAAATAAATAAAATGTGTTAGATTCTCTGTTGCTTCCCATGCTTTCTCCTGCACAGATGCTAACTTACAGATCTTACTACTGTTGGTGGATTGTCTCTCTACCTGTTGTAGTTTTTAAATCCATGTTATTGAAAAACAATTTATATACAATGAAATGCATTAATTTCAAGGGAACAAATTTATGAGTTTTGACAATTAGCATAGAGGAAAATCTCAATTATCCCAAAACTTCCCTGTGCTCTTTGATTTTCATGCCATATACCTCAGCCCTTAGGCATCCTCTGATCTGCTTTCTGTTAATATAATTAGTTTTATTATTTAGATTTCCATATAAGTGATATCACACCAAATGCATTCTTTCTTGGCTAACTTTTTTCTTTTAGCAAAAAGAAAGAAAATGTTCAGATTTTGAAATGTATCTACATGATTGCATTGATGAGAAATATGTTCCTTTTCATTACTGAGTAATTTTCCATTGTTTAGATGTACCGTAATTTGTGTATCAATTCACTTGCTTATGCACATTTAAATGGTGTCCAGCTTTTGGCTTGCGTGGATTCTGGATGTGAAGTCTATGGTCATTCTTTGTTTCCCTGTACATGTATATTTTCCCTCTGGCTGATTTTATCATTTTATTTTAATTACTTGCTTTACACTTTGTTAACTAAAATCTGTCTTGTTGGATTTTAGTTCTTGCCTTGCTTGTTTCACACATATTTCCATTAACATGGTACTATGAAAAGGGAGGACTGACTGTAGTTTCAAAATATATTTACCAAATTAGTGAGGTGACTTGACTCAACTCTAGGCAAATCAATTTTTTAAAAACCTATAATAAATAAATTTAGAGAGAATTATAAATTACTGAAACTTATACAAGAAAATATAACAAATTTAATAGACAACATGGATAGCAAAAAATAGTCATGATTACTTTCTTTAAAAGTTTCCAGACCCAGATGACTTCTTATGTGAATTTCATCAAACACTTTTAGACAGATATCTTTAATGCTTTAAAAATGTTTCAAGCACACAGAACGAAAAATAAAAATGCTTCCTTTTTAAAAAAATAAGCAGCATAGTACTGATCTGACAAACTAATGCAACAGAGGAAAATTAGAGACCAGCCTTACTTCAAAGTGTTATTGAGGAATCCTAAATAAAATGTCAGATAAATAGTCACATAAAGAAACAATGAATTATGGACAATTAAGCTGCATATCAAGAAGGTAATGACAGTTCAATATTAATCTATAATTTATCACCTAATAAGTCAATATAAGAAAATCATATTTGCCTCCAGAGATGCTGAAAAGGCAATTGATATGATTTACATTCATTTCTTATTTAAAAAAAACAACAACACAAAAACACAAAAAATAGATTAAACCAAAAACCAGGGTCATTCTCAATGATGAAGCAGTGGATTCACTTCTATTAAAGTCTAGTGGAAGAAATGCTATTTATTGTCATACCTATTTAATATCATTCTAAAAATTCTCATCAAAAAGATTAGAGGAAGACAAAGTATCAGTAGTGGGAAAGAAGTGACAAATTTATAATTATTTGCAGTTGATGTAATATTTACTGGAAAATCCAAAAGAATTAGTTTTAAATGATACATGATATGAAAGAAAATATATTTGACTAAAATTTCCAGTTACAAATCTGATATAAAAATCAATAGCTTAATAACAATATGTTATATACTTCTGAATTGCTAAGAGGGTAGATTTTAAGTGCTCTCACTGCAAAATAATCAGTATGTGAGGTAATGCATATGTTAATTAGCTTGCTGTAGTCATTCCACAACATATACCGTAACTATACAATTTTTGTCAACTAAAAATAAATTTTAAAAATTAATAGCATTCATATACACAAACAACAGAATGTATTAGAATTATGAAAAGGTATCTTATTTCAAATAATAAAAATAAAATGGAATAAATTTAAGAAGAAATCTAAGGAATCTAAATGAAAAACATTTTACCTCTAGTTATGACTTTTGTAAAGGAAGGCTCAACTAACTAGAAATACATTGTTCTTGGGTTAAGGAGCTTCCTAAAAATGTGTCAGAAATTTCCAAATTAATTCATAAATTAAAAGTGCTCCCAAACAAAAAAAAAAACTGGCATTAAAAAAATAATTTGACAATTTGATTTCAAAGTTTGTTTGGAGAAGTTATAGTGCTTAATATAATTTTTCATGTTTTTCAAAATTAGAAAAATAGAACAGAATATTAGTATAAAATACCTGTCATTTCATATGAGAATTCAGCATAAAATTTAAGTATTATCTATATGTGATTTTGAGGCAAATGTTAGTTATTTGGAGAAAAACATTGTATTTCTTCCTCTTTTTAAATTTAAAAATAAAATTGAATTCATAATAAACCTAGGTGATAATAAACATTGGTGAATAGATTTTACTTAACAATATATCACAGAAACCTTTGAGATTTGGCACACAAACATCTGCTTTACTTTAATAATGCATATTTTTAAATTTAGGACCATTTTATAACTTATGTGAATATTGCCTATGGCTAGGCATTAGGTTTCTTCCATATTAGAAGCAATGCTAAAATGAATATCCTTCCACAAATGAATAAGTGATATCCATAAGACAAATTAAAGTGTGGAAGAGTATGGATATACTCACACTTTTAGAAAATGGTATAGTCACATCTATCTTTTTTCTGTAATATTAAATTTCAACTTCAAATGTTAAGAAAAAAATTTAATTGTGTTTATGCCTTAGATAGAAATTGGGTTTATGAAATGAAAGTGACATGCCATTTTATTGTACATTAACCTGTGCATATTATTTATTAATTAACTTATTATATAGTTAAAGGGAGGATGTCTACAGTGGAAGTGAGGAGAGCAAATTGCACAGCGTTGTGGATGCTGTGGTCTTATTTTTACAGAAAGAAAGGCTATTTGTAAATATATAATTTGAACCCAAAGGATTGGGACAAAATGAGTAGAGTTATAAATAAAAATGAAAAAGGAAATAAAATAATGCTCTTGGGAATGCATCAAAGATAATCTGGATTTGTTTCTAATGATTTTTCTCAATTAGTTAAAATTAGATTCAGTTCCAGGAAATATGTAATTAATATTTCATGACAACATTATTTAAAGTAATAAAAAAGTATATATAGCTTGCCAAAATGTTAATTTTTAAAATCACATTTTTTCTTTCCTTCCTGTTAAGAATCTCACAATGCTTTCAGTGTACAACATGGTGACTTACAATCTCTAAAAGTATCTAGTAACTATAACTGATTGAGAGGAAAAAAAAAAAAAAAAAAACAGGAAAGGCCAAACAAAATGAAACACGGAGTAAGTGATTTGTAGTACATATTTCATATATTCTTTAAAACAAATTATTAAAAATGTCATGAGATTAGTAATTCCATCATCAGCAAAGGAGGAGTCTGCGTTTATTTATATAAAATCCATCTCTTAGATAACAAGTTTTTATTTAAAGCTTACATCAAACAATTGAGAATGCTACTTAGCTTGCAAGTTCAAGAATCATTTTCTTCTGGACTTCAATGGAGTAGAAAATGAAAAAAAAAAAAGGATTTGAGTTATTTTACATCTGAGTTTGTCTATATAAGGTATTTCTAACTAATCAAGATAAAAAGACATTTAATCAGCATTCTTTATTTTCATTTGCTGGTTGTATCAAGTTACAAAGTAAAGTAAAAAATGTAAGAAATAAGAAATAGGTCAAAAAAATGAGAACGTTTATGGAGGTAGATGTTATTCCTCAAACCACATTTAACATTGTGACATACAGATAGATTTTTGTCTAAAAAGACCATCTAATTAAATGGATCTTCTTCGGACTTCTGCAAGACCTCTTCAGGTATCTGCTCAAGGGGCATATTCTCAATGAAACCTACCTGGATCACCCCATTTGAAAACTGTATTTTCTCACCCATCCCATCGTCTGGATTTTTTTTTTTTTACTTTGTTCTGTGTGTGTTCCTTTTTCATAGCTCTTACCACCTTCTAAAAATTCGTAGACATATTTATTACATTTATAATTGTGTTTATCCCCCCTTCCAGAACCTAACTTCCAAGAGGATAGAGATCTGTGTGATTTGTTCTCTGATGTACACATAGCATCTGGAATAATGCTCACAAATAGTAAGCATTCAGCAAATATGTGTGAATAAATGAAAGTACATAGAAGAAATTCTTAGCCATAAAAACGAAACATTGCAATATATTTTTGGGCAAGGCTAGAGATTTAACTCTCAAGAATTTAAAAGTATTCTTAATAGGCTGAGTAGAGGAATATAGTAATTAAAAATTTAGAATCTATAAAATATTTACAAAGCGCCTCTGTGGTAAAATATGTTAACTCAAGGGTATGATTATATTAATAATTAAAATCACAATAAATTTTTGGATTGGTATTTTAAGTAGTTTTTTAAAAAACATCCAATTTGCTTTCCTAGAGACAATATGTTTGCCCTCTCTCCTTTGGTCTTAGGCATTCAGATCTCAATTCCCTCCTTACTGACCACAGGATCTTGGGTAGATATTGCATCCAGTGCTTTTCACATCTTCATTTCCAGT
This sequence comes from Cebus imitator, assembly GCF_001604975.1. Lineage (NCBI taxonomy): Eukaryota > Metazoa > Chordata > Mammalia > Primates > Cebidae > Cebus > Cebus imitator. The sequence goes on from NW_016107752.1 coordinate 119,404, forward strand.
ATCCTTTCCCTTCTCCCCTTCATCTACCCATTCCCAGGACCACACCTTGAACTTTGCCAACACTTGCAAAGCCTTCACATTGATACAATCAGTTTCCACCTCTAGTCTTCTGACCATGATTTCCTATTTTGCACCAAACTCAGTTATTCAGCCAGTTATTCAAACTAAATTTAATCTTTAAGGGTTGAACCCCATGTCCACTGAATGTTTTCCTTTGCCTCGAAACATCAGCCACTTTCTGTAGTAGCTTCTCATCTTTGCAAGATTAGAGTTCATGATCTATCATTTCACCCACTCTTTTCTACACAGATAGTATTAATATTAATTCCATGTTAAAACTAATATTAAATTTAAGGCCAATACTAATATAAATAGTTAACATTTTGAGCACCTGCAACATGCCCAACATTATTCTAATCTCTGTGCATGTAGTGTCTAGTTTAATCCTCACAACTCCACAGGTAACTTTTGTGTTATCCTCATTATACATATAACAAAACTAAAGGAAAATATGGTCAAAATTCTTGCTTAAGGTGGTACAAGTGAGATTTGGAACTAGGCTACGAAGCTAAAAATCAGGTTTCAGAGCTCATACTCCTAACCATGGTATCTGCCTTCACACTTCTTTGAAACTCCCTTTGCAAGTTTACATTGACCTGCCTGTTGCTAAGTGTAATCAACACTTTTTCTCCGTGGCAGATGGGTAAAATGATATATTTATGATCCTCAATCTCAGCTGAGCTCTCAAATTCTCTCCAAAGTCTTCTGGTTGGTTGACTGTGTCTCTGGTACTCTGTAGCAACCCTATCAAATCATCTGTACTTATTCAAACTTTACCCCCCATCTTATTTATTATTAAAATATAACCATAACCCCCCTGTTAAAAAGGCAAACTGAGGCACAGTAAATTTTTTTTAAAGAGTTTATTTGAGCAAACAATGATTTGTGAATTGGGTAGCTCCAAACAAGAAGTGGTTCAGGAGCTCTGCCAGAAGGATGCAAAAGGGAGGCTTTTTTGAAATGAACACAGAAGTATAGCAAAGAAGATACTTGATTTGTTGCCTTATTTTGCATATGCTGGGTTGGACGGTCATGAGTTATATAAGTCTGTTGGCTGCTTCTGATTGATTAAGCTTAATTTCTGTTTTTCTTTAATATAGGCAGTCATGAGATATAGCTCAAGTTAAGTTTCTCACTTATGTTTGCACATTGAGCAAGGTTAAAGTCACTTAAGAGACCTGACTAGATTTGATGGCTCAGGAATTTTTCAGTGCTGGTCTCCATTTTTATTTACTTTAATACTTCTTTAAGGAGAAAAGTCGAAAGTATCAGTTAAATTTACCCATGCCTCTCTCATACACTTTCTACCATGGACATTTATTCCTCCTCCTAGTTAGTGCTGTTCCTCCAGCCTTATCCTAATTCATATCTCCTCCTGCTTTTCAGGGAGCAAGGACACCTTACTACTTTTGCTTTAACAGAACACTTTTACCTTCCCTGTTACTGCAGTCTTATGACTTTGCACTTACTTTTGTGACTGATTTTTATTATTATTTTGAGACAGAGTCTCACTTTGTTGTCCAGGCTGGAGTGCAGAGGCGCTATCTTGGCTCACTGCAACCTCCGCCTCCCAGGTTCAAGTGATCCTTCCACCTCAGCCGCCCGAGTCGCTGGGACTACAGACACGTGCCACCATACCTGGCTAATTTTTGTATTTTTGGTAGAGATGGGGTTTTCACCATGTTGGTCAGGCTTATCTCAAACTCCTGACCTCGTGATCCGCCCAGCTCAGCCTTCCGGAGTGCCTGGATTACAGGTGTAAACCACCACGACTGGCTGTGACTGCTTATTTTTATTCTCTGTTACCTTCTATTTCTTTGCCTTGCTCTTAAGTTCTGCTGTTTATCAGGATTCTACTCTGGGCTTTATTCTTTTAGCATGCTACACATTACCACTAGCCTCTGTCATCCATTTTCATTGTTTCAGTTATTACAGATAGCCTAAAATTTATATCTTTCACTAAGATCTCTCCTGAGCTTTAAACCAGTGTATGTAACCCTACTCTGGATATTTCTGCTTGAATGCTCCATAAGCACCTTAAATTCAGTGTGTGAAATTGAACTCTCATTCTCAGTGACCCTTCTGTTTCTCCTACATTTTATAGTGAATGGGGATCACTATCCACTCAGTTGTGTAAGATGTAAACTTTAAAGTAGTGTCATTTAAAATTGTTGCGTTTCTCTTAATGCTGACATCCAATCAGCCTTCAAAACTTGCTAATTCTACCTTCTCTATGTATCTTCAACCCTCTACTTCTCTATAAGTCAACTGACATTTTCCTAATGTAGGTAATAATGCCTAATTTTTACTGGAGTATTGTAATAGTTCCTAATTGCCCTCTCTTCATCCAGTATAATCATAATATGCCATAATAATCCACATTCTTACCAACTGGAGAGTATACTTCCACCTGCCAAAGATGTCTCATTCTGGGATTAGGCTCAGAGGTCTAGAATCCTGATACTCAAATCAGTTCCAGGTAAGGTTGAGACAAGTATGGTTTCTTTCAACTGGAAAATCTGTGAACTAAAGAGGTAAGTTAGATGCTTTCCATAGAACCAATAAGAGTGGCAAGACAGGGACAGAATAGCCATGACAGATACTCCTGTTTAATAGGGTACTAGATGGCAGAGATGGTGAGAGAACAAAGAAACATAGCAGTCACTAATCCCAAGCAGATTCTGAGATGTAGATAGGCATGTGTTTCTAGTTCTGGCTAAGGTGCCCTTTGACTTCCCGGGAGTGGGTTTCTGTGGCTCTTGGCTCCTTCTTCTGGACTTTTAGCTCCATGCTCTGAGTCGTTTTTTCTTTTTTATTAGAAATGGTCCATGCTTGCTGGGGAGTAGTTTATCCTTCTGATTCTCCTTTACAGGAAGGTTTTGAATACTGTTTGTCTCTCCATTCAGTCTTTCTGTGTCAAAGATTGACAACTCTGTGTTTCACCAGTGAAAAGCCCTGGTATCTTCTGCTCGCAACTGCAGTCATTCTTTAGTGTGTGCCAGAAGTTGCTCCTGGTGTTCTGGGACATGCGTCCTGGTGGCTGATTGCAGAAGAGTTTGGACAGATTAGCAACAGACTTGGATGAGGCAATCTGGGTAGTGTCACGTGATGTATGTACCTCTTCATCTGTGAATACTTTCTCCTTTTCTTGGCACTGGCTTCCTGGAAAGATCTTCCTGGTGTTAGTGGAAGAGGCTGTTGTTTTTCTCAAACTACTGAAAGTAATAATACTAAAATAAACCAATGCAAGGCAAAATAGCAAAAAACTCTCTTTCCCATTCGGTCATTTAAAAAGTTAATTCACCAAGAGTAGTGAAGTTTAGTCAGAGTAATTTTCACCAAGGAAAAGAAAAAATTGTATTTTTAGCCTGCTTGACACAGTTAATCTAATGAGTCATTTCATTAATGTTGACTGTTTTTCCAGCTAAAGAGCAAAATTGAAAGAAGCTTTTTTATCTTGGTTGAAGCCATGTGTGAGCTTTTCTAAATCCCCTGACCATTTGAACGTTTAAAAGGTCCACAGTTTTCCAATTGTTAGCCTTAGGGTAAATGGAAACCCCTGGAGCTAAAAAACTAAAATGGTCTGGGATTACCTTGGTTTTGAGAGTAAAAGTAACCTTCAGATTATTTCCCCGAAATTGCATTCCTGCAAAGAAAAAAATATTAATACATAGTTACCAACAAGCCTGGTCTTTAATAGTGCACTTACCTTGTTCTGAGAAGTCTGTGAATTATAGATCAGTTGTCTCTCTGATCTATAGTAGTAAGGATGAACCACTTCTTACATATAGTCTTCTTTTAGACCCTATATTAACATTGTTTTCCTAATTCTACTTTACCATCTTTATACTACTCAGAAAATAGAAATAACTCATATTTGTCCCTGAGAAGATTTTATGTGTAGCAATAAATAGGAAGGATTGTGCACCACAGAGAGTGTTGTGCTTCCTTCAATGACAGTGTCCTGAACCAATGGAATGTTAAATTATTTAGAAATACCCCTTCTCGGATTGGTAGTATTTGTCTTTTTGTCAGAATATTGCCAAAGATGGGCACAATATGACTAAAATTATATATTTACTGAGAAAAGCATGATTTCTACTTGTTTTCAACTGAGGGAATTATAAATTCAATAGTTTGTTACCCTTATATGGAGAATTTCTGTCAGAAGTAAGTATTCAATCTATTCACCTTATCATAGTTGAAACTGGAATTCTGGTTTTATTTTGCAAACACTGATTTGAAAAAAAAAAGCATCATGTCTTCTGCTTTAGAGGAGACTGTGAGTACATTATCTGTGATGGTTTGTATTGTGTCAACTTGGTTATACTGAAATGATGTTTCTCCAAACCCTCATCCTTCTGTGGTCCTGAGTTGTGTGTGAGATTTGGAAGGTGGAAGTCAAGCAGTAGCCGTTGGTGTCTGAAGGCCAGTGTTGTGAGAGGCAGTAATAAACCCAGATGTGAGGGCAGGTGCAAGTGTGTCTTCACTCTCCCCGGGTCATCATCCTGACTGCAGGTCCTGCTGCCCAGCCATGGCCTTCAGGCCCCACTACCTTGGGCTGCTGACTAACAGAAGCAGTAGCTACACAAATGCAACTGTGTTCCGTAGACAGCTGCCTCAGCAATGTTACATGGCCCCATGTTCACAGCTCAGTGTGCCTTGCTCCCCAGATTCCCTTGCAGGTTCCAACTTGTCGACCTGCCCCAGAGGTTTGGCAGTTGTCAGCTCTGATAACAGAGCTGCTTGTGGGCAGATAAAATCCTTGAGAAATAGCACATGGGGATTACGTGGGAATATTAGGAGTTTCTTTTTAATTAGTAAGATCTGGTAAGTGTTTATCTAAAACTCTAGCAACAACTAACCAGTGTGACTGGTGAACAAAATTTTAAAATTTTGTGTAATTTTAATTTAAATCACAACATTGAAGTAGTATATTTTTTCTATTAAACCAACTTTATTGTTTTGGTAGCACTTACATTTCGCTTTAACTGTAGCATTGCATAAGACGTTATTGCCTTATTGTTAACATGCAGGTTGACTGTATTTACCTAGTCATTGTCAATAAACTGATTCAGATTGAACACATATTGCATTTTAAATGAAGGCTTACTTCTGATGCAACATTGAGTGAAAATGCTACCACCGGGATAGTAAACAGAAAAAAGAGATTAGAAGTTCTGTTACAGATTTCATGAGGAATGGCATTGCATTTCAGTAGGGCACAGCAGAACAAAAAATTGCTTTTATTATTGTATAAATTTCCTTAAAAGGTAAAAACTCGTCAACTATTTTGTTGTGGACAAAGTGTACAACATGAGACATTTTCAACAAATTTATAGTAAATTTGATAAGTTATTTTCTTCTAACAAAAAGAGTCACTGAGTTTAGCCACTTGAAATGATATTTTAAAGGAATAGACAAAATGAACTGATGAATTGGCTAAAATTAGAATTAAAAGACTAACAAAAATTTTTAAATGAGTTCGCAAAGGAACTGAGCTTGTAAATAAGTCTTTTTAAAAGTAAGAAACCATTTTTAGTTGGAGAAATGGCAAAAATGATTAATAATTTCATCTTTTAATGTTTACTTTTTATAAATATGGCTACCAAACAATTAAAAATTATATATGTGACTTGTATTATATTTCTCTTAGTGCTGATTCAAAGAGGATATGGAGACTTGAGGTAAAGTCTCACGCAGATGAATCTGAGAGACCAGAATATGTTCCATTTCAGCATTCCAGACCTTTCCATTTCTAGGGGATCTTTGCAAAATATATTTTAGTTTTTACTATATAACTCAGAAAAATTTGATATTTTACTGTCAAAATTACTGGCTACTTGTGCCTCTATGCCTTAGTAAATATCTGTGTATTTTAAAATATTTCTTCAGAAACTTAGACAATGGAGAGGAAAAAACAGCCAGTTAAAATTACTGGCTACTTGTGCCTGTATGAATTAGTAAATATCCAGTAAATATCCCTGTATTTAAGAATATTTCTTCAGAAACATAGAAAATCGTGAGAAAAAAAATAACATTTTAATATTAGTATTAAAATGCTAATGCCATCGTTGTTAGCATATCAATAGCTTTTCTTTTATAGCACATAATCTCATCTGAAATAAGTAAAAACATAAATGAGCACATAAAAAAGACTACTGGAAACAAAATCTTTTTAAGAACAGCAAATGTGACATCATGTAATTAAAAATATAGAAAAACAGAGTTTTGGCAACAAATAATAAATTCAAAAGTTTTTAGGGGTATTTGGTAGAATAAGAGATGGGCCATATCAGCATTCTTATATTATTTGGGGTGGTTCTTGATAACCATGCTGTTTATAACTAATTTTTGCATAGTCAGAATAATATCTGGTATAACATTAGGTTACATTGCTGCATTTGAACTGTTGATTAAGAGTTTAATTATCTTGCCCGTTAAATAACCAATCTCAGATTTTTCTTTTGCTCTGCAATTTCATTTATGCCATTTCTAACCACATTGTACTGTTCTGAGAATGACTTTCTTCTTCAAATAACAAGTAGCCAAACTTCTTGTGAAATATATAGTGCTGTGTCAATATAAAGGTTGGGTTACCAGGCTTGGCAGCCAACACAATTTAATAAGTAAACAAACACTCTGCTTAACTCCTTCAGGCAATTTTAAGCATTTTAATTGTGCCAGAAATATAACCTGCTGTTGTAGTGAATAGTCAGCAAATATCCTTAATATTTGTGGATATTGATTCCAGCTGAAGATGCCTATCACCAGAGTTGGCATTTAGTATCTTTTCAAGGGAGTCTTGAAGAGGAAAAGAAAAGAAGAAAAAAAAAAAAGAGCTAAACTTGCTTTATCATTCTTGAAAGTGTTTATCAAATTGAAATAATCTTAGATTTAAAAAAGTAAACCACCTTAGGGAAAAAGCATAAATGCCATTGCTGCCTAACTAGTTTTAGGAGTCTAGAAGTTAGAGGCGGCCTCCATAGATAAAGCCTTATTCTGAAATAGTTTTGATTCCTGTATCTGACTCAGAATATATCAGTCCTACTTGTAAAGTGTATGTGGTCGTGGACATTATCAGCATATTAAAACATATTTCACTAGGATGCTTTTTCCGCCTTCCATCTCATTTCGTACTCCTAATCTTTTAAAGAAGGAAAAGGAATCCGGAAGGGGATGTCATTCAGAATCATCTATTTATGCTACTTGGCTAAATATCAAGCTATGGAATGTGAAGGACTTGGAAATTCCAGGATGGCAGCATAAGGTGCTTGATGAACTCCCTCCCTAGCAAAACAAGAATCATTTAAAGTCCCTGAAAATTATCCTAAAGCCATAGAGTAAATGAAACAGTGAGAGGCTGTGGCATTTGAGCCGTGAGGTCGTGTCCCTTTAACTTCCACCCCTAGCTCCATGTTACAGAAGCTCCTCCCTGGGCAGCTGGAACCAAGAAGAGAGGGACTCCATCTCCTGTAGCCTCCCAGTCTCGGGCCATGGTTTCTACATCTCACCATCATCCTAGTCTACTTTTGCAGAAGTTCTCTTCCAAGCAGATACGACTTAGAGAAATAGATCTTCCTTTCCCTACCCAGTACCTACACATAAAGATGAAGCTCAACTCCAAATGCAACAAGCTGAAACTACTGGGACCCGATCACCCTTCCCCCAACATACTTACAGGGTGAAAGCTCCGTATCAATGGGGCAAGCTAAGAAAATAGTGGCAGTCAGCCTACACTTCCCCTCATGACAACTAATAGAGCAGAATGTACTCTTGAAAAAGTATGTCCCTACCCCAACTCTGGTGAAATGGTACAAGGGTTCCACACAGGAAGAACGGCAGGCCATAAAGACAAGGAACTCTACATCAGTTCCTTAGGAAACTGCCTTACTTGGAACAGAGCATACAGAATCCTATGACTAAGGCCGTTTTAAAAAGTTTTGGAGATCTTGGTGGAAAGCAATTTAAAAAGGCTCGTAGCTCTATGAAATATGCAAAATGGCAGAGCAACCAAGGGTTTAATAGAGAGTGACAGAAAGAGATAACCAAGATGCCCCTCTTGGGATCATAGTCAATTCCTCAGGGCAGGAAGGCTGTGTACATGTGCTTCAGAATGTGCTTCAGAAACAATCAGAGCAGGATATGGAAAGACTGCTCATCCCCACAAAGTGCACAGGCCCATCAACACAAGGCAGAGCCTTCATTGCTGTAGGGGCTTAAGCACAGCCTCTGACCAAACACAAATCAAATGACAACATGCTCTGACCTGGGAGCTACTCCTAGGAAGATGAATATAAAAATAGAACCACACTAATTCCAGGCAGTCTGTATGACTATGTATGCCCAAAGGTACTTCCTTCTTGAGAATGTTTGGAAGAATAACGTTCAAGTTACTTGTCTGTGACAAAACACAGGGCAACAAAATAAAAACTCCCAGAACTCTGATAGCAGCCTCCAGGCCACACAACCCTTGATGAGTTAAGTAGCTTACACCAGCCCAAGGATGACCCCCAGGGAATGAGGCCAAGAGGTAAAACAAGGGAAAGAAATCTGTGCAGGGACATCAGTTGGAGGGAATTATAATTTGTAGAATTAGTCTAATTAATTAATAAAATAAGGAAATGACCCAGCAAACAAGAACACCCCTCCACCCACATTATATTATCAGTATCCAGGTTTGCTAAAAATATACCTAAAATGTCTAGCTTTGAATAAAAAAAAATTATCAGATATGCAAAGAAACAGGAAAATGTAACCCAAACACAGGAAAAAGTAGCAGGCAATAAAAACTCCCTTTGAAGCTGTCCTGATGGTAGGATGGTGAATTTAGCAAGGACTTCAAAAAAGCTATTATAAGTCTATTCAAAGACTAAAAGAAATCATGCTTAAAAAATTAAAGTAAGGTCTAATGACTATGCCTTATTAAACAGAAAATATCAATAAAGAGAAAAATACTTAAAAGAAGCAAATTGAATTTTGGAGTTGAAGAGTTAAAAAAAAAAAAAAAAACCCAAATGAAAACTTTTAACTGGCAGAGGAAAGAATCAGCGAACTGAAGATAGATCAATAGAAATTAGGCAATGTTAAGAACAGAGAAGGAAAATAATTTTTTTAAAAATTGAAGAAATATAGGGCATTATTAGGCACACACGCACATACACAAAGTATGTGTAATGAGTGTACCACAGGTAAGAGGGAAAGGTTAGAAAAAAAATATCAAAAAGTTATGGCTGGAAATTCCCTAAATATGAAGAAAAACATTAATTTGCACTTCCAAGAAGCTAAAAAAATCTTGAGTAGGACAGACAGAAAGCAATAGACAACCAGACATTATTGTCAAAATGTCAAAAGACAGATGTAAATCTCGAAAGCAACAAGAGAAAAATAACTCGTCAAGTACAAGGGAAGTCCAATAACATGAAGAATTAACTTCTCAAAAACAACCAAGGCCAAGGCATTGCAAGTCATAACCAAAATGCTGAAAGGAAAGAAAAGTCAAATAGAAAGGTAATGAGACACATTGGTGAGGAGGTTGGAAAATTGAAACTCTCATACTTTGATGATGGGAAGGTAAAGGCAGCTGCTTTGGGAAACATTTCAGCAGTTTCTTTACCTGTTAAACAGATACCATATGACTTAGAAATTCTACTCAGTTATGTATATCCAAGAGAATGAAAACATAGATCCACACAAACCTTGTATGTAAGTGTTCATAATAGCATTATTCATAATATCCAAAGTGTGAATGACTCATGTGTCTATCAACTGCTGATTGGATAAAGTGTGTTAAATCCACAAAATAGGCTGTAATTGGCCTATACAGAGAAGTACTGATGTATGCTAAACATGGATGAATTATGAAAATATTACACTAAGCAAGATAAGGTAGTTACAGAAGACTACATATTATATTATTTCATTTAAGGATATGTCCAGAATATGCAGCTTTATTGATGGAAATAAGATTAGTCACTGCCTAGCACTGGGGGTAAGGGTGGAGTGACAACTAGAGGGCAAGAGGCTACGGAGAAAGAAAATGTTTTAGGGTCATATTTTGTGGTGATGGTTATACAATCCTGTGAATATACTAAACATGTTTGAATTTTACACATCAAATGAGTTAATTGTATAGTATGTTAATTATATATCAATAAAGATGTTAAAAAAAACAATTGTGTTTTGTGAAGGCAATGGCATAGATCCGTTTAAAATTTACTTCTTTTCCATTTTCATATGTCCCTTGTATCCTATTTTTGTACCTCACTCCTGAGATACTCAACAAATAAAAGTGATCACTACTCTTTATAATAGCAGATAAAATTGAACTATTTTCGTAAAAGGGCATTTTCAGTATATTGTCTACATGGTTATCTATGTGCATTGAAAAAAGTCTACCTTTATGTACGTACGTGATAGTTACAAAACTGATACTCAGGAAAATTTGTATTTTCCATTTCTTTGGCTAGCTACAAACCACATGTAGTGATCTTATTCCTTATTCCATAGCTCCCATAAAGGACACTGTTTACTCCCTTTTCAGAAGTAGACTCTGCTAGTGTCCAACATTTATGCATCACTTTGCTTTTAAATGGCCTATCATTAGGGGTCTCCCCTAACAGCCATTATCAGGACCAGTGTTTATGAAATGCCTACTACAGCTCTCCTTGCTAGTGATCTCAAGGGTTGAGTCTATTAAGAGGGAGAAACAAGTATGTTTTACATATATTTTTCCTGCATGCCAGGGTCCCAAAATAATCTGGCGGGAGTCCTGGGATGAGCACTCACAGTTCTTTCATCTCAACTGCCCTATAGTTGCCTCACCTATATTGTTCTGTTGTAGGAAATGGTAAGCAGAAATAACTCACTGCACCTCAAGTCTCTAATCTGTTTGTTGAGCTTTTCATATTTTAGCAAACTCTGAGGGTTACAGCTATAGGTAAAGTCATGCCACTCCTAGGGCTATATTTCAACTACGTACTTCGCCATCTGGAGCACTCCATCTGGAGTTCCTTTTACAGTTTTTTTCATTCCTTGCTGTTCTACTAATCCTTCCCTCTTCTGTTTCTTTCCTATGTGGTGGGTGTTACTGCTTGTAATTTGAGGAAAACAAGCAAAAATTATTTTTCCTTACTGCAAGGGTGATGGAGAGGCTGTGAACTATCAAAGCTTGTTTTATCTTGCATACGTGAATTTTACAAAGTATTTTAATAATAAACCAGTTCTGACCCTGTTGTTAGGGCATTTTCCATATCTATAAGTCATACATGTTTCAAAACTGGTGTAATTCCTCTTTAGGAGACTGAGGAGAAGAGTAGGTGTGGAATTTTGTGAGCATGGGTGATAGATATGTTCTTCGTCATTATTTTCCACATGATTAGAAGAAAAGATACTGAAAGAAAACCCTATGTACTAACCAAATTGTTTCCTTAATCTCTCTGAAAATGTACATGCATTTTCAAAACACCTAGAGGAAATACAAGATGACCACATCTCCATAGCAACCCCTTTATAATATTAATATTCTTTCCTTCTTCCTCTTCCCAACATGCATGTATCCACATAAAGCCTTATATAAGACTTAAAGTGGCTTAGGTTTAAAAAAAAAATTTGTGTTAAAAAAATCCAACCTTGCTTTTTGTTAATAGCCACATAGATGTTAGATTTTCAAAATGACAAGTGGAAAATGTTCCCATTCACTCACGTTAGGCCAACCATATTTACTGTATCAACAATATGAATTTTCAATGTGTCAACAGATTATTTTAAGGAAGCTCTGTCAGGAGATTTCTCTCTTTGCAAACTATGAATCATGCAAATTAACCCATCTCTAGCGATATCTGAATGTATCTGTACGTATATTTTCTGTGTAATAAATGGAGGCTATAAAACAGTGCTGTCCCCCAGAAGGAAACTATAGCATTCTGTGACTGTGTGTGTTTGAGTGTGTGTTGCTTGGAGGAAAAAATAAACAAATACCAGCAACCAGAAATAGAAAGTTATATGCTTACATTACAGATAAAATAACCCATAAACCATTCCTGATTCAGCACTCAGCGTTTTGCTAGCTACCCACTGTTAAAATGTCTCCATATAGCAGACAACAGATGCTGGAGAGGATGTGGAGAAATAGGAACACTTTTACACTGTTGGTGGGAGTGTAAATTAGTTCAACCATTGTGGAAGACAGTGTGGCAATTCTGCAAGGGCCTAGAAATAGAAATTCCATTTAGCCCAGCAATCCCATTACTGGGTATATATCCAGTAGATTATAAACCATTCTATTATAAAGACACATGCACACATATGTTTATTGCGGCACTGTTTACAATAGCAAAGACCTGGAACTAACCCAAATGCCCATCGATGATAGACTGGACAGGGAAAATGTGGCACATATACACCATGAAATACTATGCAGCCACAAAAAACAATGAGTTCGTGTCCTTTGTAGGGACACGGATGATCCTGGAAACCATCATTCTCAGCAAACTGACACAAGAACAGAAAATCAAACACCACATGTACTCACTCATAGGCGGATATTCAACAATGAGAACACATGGACACAGGGAGGGGAGCATCACACACTGAGGTCAGTGGAGGGTGGGACTAGAGGAGGGACAGTGGGGTAGCAAGTTGGGGAAGGATAACATGGGGAGAAATGCTATATATAGGTGATGGGGATGGAGGCAGCAAACCACATTGCCATGTATTTACCTATGCAACAATCCTGCATGTTCTTTACATGTACCCCAGAACCTAAAATGCAATATATATATAAAGAGAAAAAAAAAGAGGGGAAAACATATTTGTAAATGTCCCTCCTTAAGGGAAGACAGTTCACTTTTGGAAGGTAGAAGAAATGCAACCCTGTGAAAACAGCTGCGGGTAAGCTTCTCACACCGTGAAGAGGCAGGGCTAAATCCTCAACTCAGAGTTCAGATTCTATTTCTTTAAGGCCTTTGAGGTTTTACAGTCTGGTCAAGTTGCACAAAGAGGAAAAGAGAAAATAAAGGTAGTCACTGCCTTGAACATTACTTGTCACACCTACAGCCACATTATTTCACCTTGGGTAGGAAGGAAAAAAAAGAAGAGGAAGCAAGAGACAGGGGAAAATAGAAAGCAATCTAGCAAAGGAGCTTATTTATTTCCAGAAAATTCATTCTTATCCCAATGGTAGGTAAGCTGGAACAGGAAGGGAACACCAGTTTTATTTTGGATCATAAATGTTATCTTGTGCAATTTCATATATAAGGTGTGTTCCTTTTTCTGCCAACTAAGTTAAGGCATGTGGGTGTCTGGACATTAGGCTTTGAGCTAAAAATGCCACACCGAGATTTGTCTTTGCTCTATAGGACTCAAATTGACAGAAGAAAATAAACATGATATGTAAAACTTGGTGTTCCTGCTCCTCCTATAAGACTAAAACCAAACAGACTGGAATCATACAGCTGTGGATGACTCAGATTCACAGGAGACAACTTCAAAAGCAGCCTCTCTTCTCCTTTTCATCCTATCAGTAGCAAATTGATTATACTGCTCTCCCATTATCTAAAGCATTCCGCACTCTGTGGGCCTTACATAACCTTCGTGTGCTGGAGATGCTGAGGCTTCCACACAAAGAAAAAGAGAGAAAGGTCACCCAGGACTGTCAGGTATGAATCTCACTGAAAGGAATCACAAAAAAACCAGTGAAAAAATCCAAATAAACTAGATAATCTGTGCAATATCACTAATTGATTCATTTTCTTCATTTCAGATCTTCAAATCTTGTCCTTTAATATCTGTTTCTTGACATTTTATATGCAATGTACATATATAATGTATTGGAGAGCAAAGCAATTATCAAGGCAGCTTTTGAAGTCTGTGAGTCATGTGAAGTTACAAAGTTCAGTGAGAAACAGCTTGAAAATAGAGATTCAGTCAAAGATGAGTGATTCAACTTGGCAAAGCTTTGTTAATCTGTTCTTTAAAGTAACACAATGATTAGAATATAATCATTGTTTTTAAATTTTTACTTCAAAATATCTTGCCACCTTCTTAGCATAATAGGGATATATGCATTTTAGCTGAATCAATGTTTTTCAAACGCTATAGGTGAATGTTAGTGAAATGGGAAATGTTTTCTTGTCCCCTTTGCAGGGTGTGTGTCAGGGGGAGTGGCTTGCTTCTTCATTGCCCACTGCTCAAACCTCTAAAACCTCTAAAGGAGCACACAGATGGGCAGGCTGTGGGTCTCTGACCCCCACGGCAATGTCTAGGGGTGAATATTTACAGCTGAAGCCGCAGTGGGTGTGTGTTAAAGGGTGCCCTTTTAGTTTGCCATCTATAAGCAGCTTATGTTAGCCAGCTCAGTTAGACCCTCTCCTTATCACAAGGACAGGGGGATTTCTTGCCTTGGTGTACTAGAAGAATCAGCTCTCATGTGGGCTTGGAGAATAAGTGCTAGGTTTTATTGAGTAGAAGTAGCTCTTAGCAGATGGAGAAGCCAGAAGAGAGATGGTTTTACCCTGGACAGAGCAGCTGCACTCTTCTCCAACCACTCCGGCCAGAATCTGTGTTGTTCCGCTGCTCGACTGCAGGTGCTGGTCAGTGTGCTCTTCTGCGGGCATGCTCTCCCGATGACCAGCTGCTTGTGTGTTCTTCCCCGATGTGTTTCTCTTGACGTCCAGCGGTTTCTGTGTGTCTGCCCGCTAGGGTCTCGGGTTTTGATAGGCCCAGAATGGGGATGTGGCAGGCCAAGATAGTCTTGGAAAATGCAACATTTGGGCGTGAAAGCAGGAATGCCTATCCTTACTAGGTCCGTGGGGGTGGAGCCCTAGCCAAGGGCCTGCCTTTCTCTACCCAGCACTCCCCTTTCCCCCTTCCATGTAATTCAAAGTGAACACACTCTTCCCTTCCCGGCCCTCCTGTATCATTAGTATGGTTATTATGTAAGACTTGCTATGTCAGCATATAAGTTTACTGTATCATACATGAATTAGGCAACTTTTACCTTCTTTTAAGATGCAAAGAATTCCATCTTCATAACAGGCAATCCCATGCAGTTGGGAGCACTCTCTCTGTTCTGTGGTTGTGATTTTGAATTGTCATCTATAATCTAAAGAATGGATGAAGTTTAGATTTCTTGGAGTTGGGCTACAACAAACTCAACAAATTGTCATTCTCTGGAATGCCCACTCCTGGCTCTATGGTGTGGATACATAGTAACTGGATTTATAAAGTGTTCCAGGAAATTCAATTTAAAGGAAAGAAAGAAAGGAGACATCTTTCCAGAGAGCTTTACGCTAGTCATTTCTCACATATCTTCTTTTATTTGTTAATATAAATATTTCAAATACAGGATGAAAAAGGAGGCCCAACCCATATGCATATGAAGCTATAGCTGTACCACCAGATGCAGCTCAGGGGTCTAAACACCACAGCAGAACAGGGCTGCCTTTGTGCTTGACATGACATGCAGATTATCTTCCGGTTCTGCTGCTGTTTTCTTTCCTTCTATTCATGAGTTTTCTATTACCTGCTGGACTATTGTGTTACTAGTAGTAACACACAGTTCTTTGTACAGAAGGACCATCCACAAAATAAGCAGTCCTTTATCTAGCCATTGCAAAGCCTGTTTTTAAAACTAAATACGTTCCCTCTTAAAATGTGAGGCTTTTATCAGGTTGGTAAAGGAAGAAGTAAAATACAGAGAAAAATAAGAACATTCATCTTTTGAGCCTTTGCACTCCTTAAATAACAACAGTCCTTGTTTCTCTCAATGCCATTATAGCTATTTTTTCATTTTACATCTTGAATATTGCAAGCAACAAATGAGGAAAACTGGGAAGCAGAAGATGTGGAATCTGTCAGTTTACCCCTAGATTTCAGGTGGAAAAATATGAAGCCACCGATTATGCCCCTGTATAAGGATTTTTGATTCTTCAAAAAGCCATAAAATTAATCATGATTAAAATTACTTTATAATATCAGATCTCTGGTATAGCTTAAACAAACTTAATCTTTACTTATTGAGAACAGTAAATATTGTCCATTTATATTGTGAGCCAAAAATACTTTTGTTAATATTTTCTTCTTTTTGATAACTTGGACTATTCAGTTGACTTTTGGTCAGATGTTCTTGTAGTAATACAAGTCATCCTGTCCACTGGATTCATTCTCCTTTAAAGTGGTGTTCCACTCCAAATTGTGGGTGGTTCCTAACTGAAAAGATGGCTTTTTCAGATAGCTAACTTTAAAACCAAATGTCTAAAGTAAATAAATAAAGCATATGGTAAGAATGGCTAGTAGCTACTTTCTAAAGTTGAAACAGTATTGTGCAGGAAAACAAAAATTAGAATGCAAATAATTGTCTTTTGCTGATAGAATCTAAAATTTAGCAAAATAAACAATAAAAAAGCATGTATGTGTTTACACCAACCTTCTTGTATATACCAACGTGAAATTTTCTCAAATTTCCTTCAAAATGTGTTCATTTTGCTAACTCTGGATCAATAGTTTGACATCGGTTTTTAAAAAGCAGATCTCAATAAATACTATCTTATCCATATTTTATATTGAAAGGGCAATACTGAGTTATCACTTCCATTCTTCATATTATCCTAAAATAGAGGTTTTTCAAATGTTATCTAGGGACCTCTGAAGGTCTCTGAAACCCTTTTGGGGGTCTATTATTTCAAAACTATTTCATAGTAACTCTAAGATATTATTTTCCATTTAATACTCATTTTCTCATGAGTGTACAGTAAAATATTCCAGGGTTATATGACATGATATTGCAATAGATTAACTGCTGAAGCAGCTGTGAGAATCCAGCTCTTTTCTAAAGCAGACATTCATGAGCTTTGCAAACATGTAAAACAAGGCCAATTTTCTCATTCTTTTTGTTGTAGAAAACAATTATTTTTCACAAAACCTAGTATTTATGTTGATTGATAGATTTATTTTTGCTGTTTGAAACCAATTAATAAACAAATATTTTTGAATGCCTCAATTTTAATTTCTAACATGGTAAACATTGAGAGAGATTAAGTACAGAAGAAAAAGCTCTTTGGAGTCCTCAATAATTTTTATAAGTATTTGCAAATATCTACCTTAGAACATACTTGAGCTTTATGATATTCTTTTATAAAAATTAAAAATTACATTCTAAATTCAAGTACCACTCCAACCATTTTCTTTGTAGCTGTATTTTCCCCTACAGCAATGTGGGTATAGAATAAGAGCTCAGTAAATACCTTTTATTGATTGACAGGCAATGTTTCATTTGGAGAAAAGAGAAAAGACAACATAAATTTATAGATGCTTGGCAAACTACAGATACCCTCTTTGCTGGCTACTTCATTAAACTATCAGTTTTCCTCTAATCAGATTTTCCTAAAAGTGTAGCAAACTTTTTAGAAAAATAATATTCTAAGCAGTACTGAAGATAATGAATCTGTTAGGTCTAAAAGTAATGATAGATAATGTCTGGGTGTGAACTTGATCTTTACTTATTTAATGAGTTCTCTGTTCTCTCCCCAGGGATGGTACAGTGTAGCTAGCATAAAGTTGCCTTGGTAATATTTAATATCAGTCCCCCTGGTATATTAAAATCAGAGCTTTTCCATAACAGGTGCCAGAAAAATCAAAAGCCATTTTACAGATCTCCTACATAATTCTGGGTCATTCTTCTCCTATGCTGGATCTGACAGATTCTCATTTGTATAAAAACCTAGGACACGTAAATTGAGATTGTTCAGTAGATCTAACTTTTTCTCAGCCAGATTCTCTCAGAATCAGAAATACTAAACACTGAATTTGTTCTCCCAGAATTGGGTATAGAATTCACTTTTTTCCATTTCTGATTGATGATTGCTAATACTTTGACCACCAAGAAAGTCTCAAACGTGGTCTTGATCTCGTAAAACAAGTCTAGATGAGGAATCTTTTCCTTACACGCTAAAACATAACTAAAGGCAAATAGTATATCTCTTATTTCGACTGGTCAGTAATTGTACTCTTCTGTCTAATGTTGATCTAGATAAAATGAAATTTCTAACTAGTTGGACACCACCAAATTTAGCATATTAGCATAAATTTTATCAGGTGAATCAGTTCATTAAATGATCCAAGTGAAGGATGGCACTCCCTCCATCACACAACCTCACTGGAATCACAAAGCTAATCTTTTCAACAAGTAGAGGGTGGTGTAATAAAAACTGATGAAAATGTTAAGCCAGGAAGGCCTGTATTTCAGATTAAGCCTTGCCACTTACTAGTGTTGTGCTATTGACAAGTTAATTTTAACCACACAGAACCTCAGTTTCCTTTTTGTAAAATGAGAAAAGCAATTGGATATGTTGAAGAATAGTTATGAGGCTATATGTATGAAAATCCTAGCACATTTACTGTCACATAGTAGGCAAGTCAGTATAGTAAAGATTGTAGAGCTAATCAGATAGATATTTTGTTATTTTATATAAGGGTATCTATTGATATATGGAATTTAAAGAAAGCTGGAAGAGATAAACTAAATTAAGAAATCTAAAAACTTGATACAATAAATGAGATCAAAAACCCAATTCCCATTTCAAGAGAAAAAGTTTTGAATTTGTCTAGATAGACTAGAATAACAGAATCGTACATATTAAACTACGTTAATGGTTAGACTTTCCAGATTAGGGGAATGATAACAGCAAAAATGTCTTCTGAACCCAATGTCAGTCGCAGTCATGGAATCATCCAGAATTGGAAGAAAATGTCTCAGCTCATCTCAAGCTACTAAGCAAAAGCAAATACAAAATCAATTAACCACTACCTTGAGAGGTTTGTTGGCAGAAAGACAGGGGTGTTGTGGGCAGAGGTAACACTGGACTTCATGCTAATTTTGATAGATTAGTTCTTCAGTGTTATAATTTATCACCCTATTGGTACCCCAACTAACAAGGAATATTTAATAAAAATTAGGTGAGTATACATGGGATATTACTACTTTTGTTCTGTGGGACAACCCATATTTTCCAAAGAAAATTTTAGTAATATTATATTACAGCCATTACCATCTGTTCATTTTCTTGTGTGTTATTTGAGATTACTATGTCAGTATGCAGCATGAAAATGGAAATGACTTGCCCAATCTTACTGGTGCTGGGAAAGCAACTTATTAGTATTGTGACCAGGCAGTGATTGTAGACACCCTAATTATTAAAGCTCTACTTATGTGATTCTTTGTGATGTTTCACAGCCATTCAAATGACATTTCATTAAAAGTTATTGAGAATATGGAAATTGTTCTGCAAAATGAAATATTTAAAAATTGCATTTCTTAAGTGACATATCAAGATCAGTATATTAGATAGTTCTTTCAGACTAGATTTTTGTCTAGAGAAACCTTCATAGATTAACTCTCAAAACTAGAAATTATTAATCCTCTTACTGAAGACCATTACTATATTAGGCCATTCTCACGTTGCTATAAAGAAGTACCTGAGACTGGGTAATTTATTAAAAAAAAAAAAGAGGTTGGATTGGCTCATGAGTCTGCAAGCTGTACAGGTACCATAGTGGTATCTGCTTCTGGGGAGACCTCAGGAAGCTTCCAGTCATGGTGGAAAGCAAAGGGGGAGCAGGAACATCACATGGTGAAAGAAGAGCAAGAGAGAGTGAGGAGGGAGGTCCAGAGTCTCACTCTGTTGTCCCTGTTGGAGTGCAGTGGTGCTATCTAGGCTCACTGAGGCCTCTGTCTCCCAGGTTTAAGCAATGCTCCCACTTCAGCCTCCAGAGTAGCTAGGACTACACGTAGGCACCAACATATTGGCTAATTTTTGTATTTTTTTTGTAGAGCCTGTACTTCACCATATTGTCCAGACTGGTCTCAAACTGCTGGTCTCAAGTGATCTACCTGCCTCTGCCTCCCAAAATGCTGGGATTACAGGTGTGAGCCAATCAGCCTGGCTGCTATACATTTTTAAATGACCAGATCTCACTTACAGTTATGAGGACAGTACCACAAGGGATGGTGCTAAACCATTCATGAGAAATCCACCTCCATGATCCGATCCCCTCCCACCAGGCCCTACCTTTAACATTGAGGAATACATTTCAATATGAGATTTGGGTGGGGACACTCATCCAAACTAAATCAACTACTATCAAAAGCTGAAACAGTTCTCAGGATGTTCTACTACCACACAGTGTTCAAACACTGTTAGCATGTTATGTTAGTCCAGATTTTCTAAGTCCAGGTGGTATTGCCAAAATATTGAAACTCCTACATCCTTATGATAATAAATTCTTCTCCAGTGAACTTTATATTCAGCCTTTCCCCAGGATAACTCCATTCAAATCTATTTTTACATGATCCTCTGGATCCTTTCTGTGTTTCAAGTTTTTTAGAGTAAAAGCTATTTCTTACTGGCAAAGGTCTTTCTGATACCTCTCTGCTCAGGCTGTTTTAAGCCTTGATTTCTGTTATATATCTAGGAGTAATAAATGGCAGTGACAATAAGTCTTAAGGAAAACAGACCTTGCCTTGAAAGGCATATGCTTCAGAAAAGCCATTACAGAATTCTCCTCTGGTAATGGGGAGGTTTTGTTTTCTAGGCTGTTTTGTTTTGTTCTGTTGTTGTTCTTGTTCTTGTCCTTTTTGCCAGCCAGGAGTTTCTAGGAAATTTGAGAAGGGTCCAAGAGTTTTAAGCTCATCCACTGAAATGTCACTACAAGTTTCAGAATTCCACCCCTTCTCTGTTAGGATTCTGCCTTTGATGGAAGATCTGTTGAGGCTGAGAATTTATTCTCCTTTTTAAGTATATAACCAAATCCTAAGCCTGGTATTCAGCAAGTATGCCCGGTGGCTGCAGGAAATAAAAATCTCCTTTACTGCTGCCATATAGTTCCTCTGGCTTTAAAACTTGAATTTTAAATTTGTAATTAGCTGCCTAAACCTATCATTTTTCTTTTAAAATCTCCTGTGCCATTAAAAGAATTACACTACTTTATTATCTTGGAGACTATCGTTGTTCCTACAAATGCTGCAGGTACTTGATTTCTATATGCTTTCCGTCCAACTTCACTGATTCCTGATTAACTATAGTGATAGTTTGAGGTAATTTTGATACCCAAAGTTAATTTCGCACCACTATCTTCCATACAAGGGTCTCTATTTATTTTACACAAATGAGCAGTTCATCTCCAATTCTTTTCATAAGGGTCTGGTTCCTAGAACTATCCTGGTTTCCTAGAAAACAGCCTTAGTCAAGGATTAACAGATAGGCATTTATTTATTGAAGAAATCCCAAGAAAGCAAAGCAGAGAAGGACAGAAAGTGAAAAAAATATAACATGTGAATGCACTGGCTTCTGCTTCATGGGAACTTGTGATATACCTGCCTAGCCACATGAGCAATCTATAGAAAGGAGGAATGGGGGAATTGTGTCTTGGGAAGTTCCATCCACTAGAGAAAGTGAAGGATAATTTGTCTACATACTTTCTTTTTCTGTCTTTCATTGGTCAAAGTTTTCTTTAGCTGGATTTAACTTCACAGTTTTAGGTTGAATCATCTGGGCTTTTTGGCAGCTACTCGAAAGGCAAACCCATGCCTTGTTGTATGACATTTTGTTAGAATCCAGAAGTAATGAGAGTTACCACAGACTCAAAATGACATTTATCTAAGATGAATGTTCCAAAGAATAGGATGAAATTGTTTCAAAGAATCCTGTGAATAAAAGTGATTAAAATATCCTCAATAATCACCTCTGCAGATTGAAAAACTACAAGATAAAAACATCAAAATTTGTACGTCAGACGTTTCTTGAACTTCCAACTAAATAAAAGATTTTCTCCTTGATGTTCTCTGGGCATCCCAAACTCAAGATATGCAATAATTATACTCACCATTTTATCTCCTATCACAAAACCTTTTTTTCTCTTGTCCTATCTTATTGCAATTTAGTTAGTGTTGACGTCATATATATCCAGTGCTCCAAAATCAGATACCAACAATTCGCAGAGAATTAAAAAATAGAAAAAAAATCAATAAAACACCATTGGTTTTTTGAAAAGATAAAATTGACAATTACTTAGCTAAACAAAAAAAAAATGAGAAAACTCAAATAAAAAAAAACAAAGAGTGGACATCATAACTTATGCTACAAAAATAAGCAGGATGATAAAATCAACTATGAACAATGATATGTATCTAACTTGGATATCATAGAAGGAATGGATGAATTCCTAGAAATTAACAACCTATCAAGACTGAATCATGAAGAAATAGAAAATCTGAATAAATCAATAACAAATAATGAGATTGAGCTAATAATCAAAACCTCCCAACAGAAAACCCCAGTACTAGATGGCTTCACTGGCGAATTCTACCAAACACTTAGAGAAGAATTAACACCAAAGTTTCTTAAACTCCTTCCAAAAATTAAAGAGGAGGGAACAATTCCAAGCTCATTTTATGAGGCCAGCATTATCCTGATACCAAAACCAGATGAGCACACTATACAAAAAGGAAACTACGGGCAGGCACAATGGCTCACACCTGTGATCCCAACACTTTGGGAGGCCAAGGCAGGTGGATCATGAAGTCAGGAGTTCGAGACCAGCCTGACCAAGATGGTGGAACCCCATCTCTACTGAAAATACAAAAACTAGCTGGGCACATTGGCAGGCACCTGTAATCCTAGCTACTTGGCAGGCCAAGGCAGGAGAATCGCTTGAACCAAGGAAGTAGAAGTTGTGGAGAGCCAGGATCATGCCATTGCATTCTAGACTGGGCAACAAAGTGAGACTCCATTTCAAAAAAAGGAAAGAAAACGAAACTACAGTTCATGATGAACATGGATGCAAAAATATTCCGTAAAATGTAAGCAAATAAAATTCACCAGCATATTATAAAGATCATATACCACAGCCAAATGGGATTTATCCCTGGGATGCAAGGATGTCTCAACATAAGCAATTTCATTAATGTGATGCACTACATTAACAGAATGAAAGATAAAAATCACATCACTGGCTGAGCACAGTAGTTCACACCTGCAATCACAGCACTTTGGGAGGCTGAGGTGAGTGGATCACCCGAGGTCAGAGTTTCAAGACCAGCCTGGCCAACATGATGAAACACCATCTCTACTAAAAATACAAAAAATTAGCCAGGCATGGTGGGAGGTGCCTGTAATGCCAGCCACACAGGAGGATGAGGCAGGAGAATTGCTTGCACCCAGGAGGCGGAGGTCACAGTGAGCCAAGATTACACCACTGCACTCCAACGTGGAGTGAAATTCTATCTCAAATTCTATTTCACAAGAGTGAAATTCTATCTCAAAAAAAGAGAAAAATCATCATCACAACATATAATGCAGAAAATCATTTGACAAAATGATAAAATTTAATGACCTTTTATCATGAAAACTCTCAACAAACTAGGTACAGAAAAATTTACCTCAACATAACCAAAGCCACATAGGAAAAGAACACAGCTACTCAACGGTGAAAAATTGAAAGCTTTTTCACTAAGATCACAAACAACATAAGGATGCCCACTCTTGCCACATGTAGTTAACATAGTACTTAAAGTCCTAGCCAGGATAATTAGGCAATAATAATAATAATTAATGAAAGAAAGAAATAGAAAAGGAAGAGGTAAAATTATCTTTGTTTGCAGAGGTCATAATTTTATATATAGAAAACTAAAGATCACACCAAAAACAAAAACAAATAACAACAACAACAACAACAAAAAACCTGTTAGAACTAGAAAACTAGTTCAGTAAAGTTGCAGAGCTGCAGGATACAACCAACATATAAAAACCAGTTGCATTTCTAGACAGTAAAAATGAACTATCTGGAAAGGAAATTAGGAAAACAATTCCATTTATAATAGCATCTAAAAAATAAAATAGGAATAAACAACCAAAAGGTAATAAGACGTACATACTGAAAACTATAACATATTGATAAAAGAAATTAATGAAGACACAAATAAATGGGAAGGCATCTTGTATCCATGGATGGGAAGAATTTATATTATTAAAATAGCCATACTACACAAAGCAGTCTCTAGATTTGATGAAATCCCTATCAAAAATCTCAATAGCATTTTTCACAGAAATAGAAAAAAAATTCTTAAAATTAATATGGAACCACAAAAATTCCCAAATAACCCAAGTAAATGTGAGCAAGAATCAAAGTTGAAGGTGTCACAGTTTCACAATTTGAAATATTACAAGTCTGCGGTAATCAAAACTATATGGTACTGACATAAAAACAGACACATAGATCAATTGAACAGAATGGTCCAAAAACAAACCCAGTCACATTTAGTCAACTAATCTATGATGGTGTTAAGGATACATAATAAGGAAAGAAGAATCTCCTCCATAAATAATGTTGAAAACCCGGATATTCACATGCAAAAGAATGAAACTGGAGGCTTCCTTTACACCATACACAAAATAAACTCAAAATGCATTAAAGATTTAGATGTAAGATGTGCAACTGTAAAACTCCTAGAATAAAGCCTAGGGAAAAAACCTCCTGACATTGAATTTGGCAATAATTTCTTACATATGACACCCAAAGCACAAGTTTTATATAAAAGCAAAAATTAACAAGTGAGACAGCATCAAACTAAGAAGCATCTGCACAGCAAAGAAAACAATCAACAGAGTGAAAAGATAACCTATTGAAGGGAGGAAATATTTGCAAACTATATCAGATGAAAGATTAATATACAAAATATATAAGAAATTCTTACAACTCAATAGCAAATATAAAATAAAAACAACTCAATTAAAAAGTGGGTAAATGACAAAACTAGACATTTTTCTAAAGAAGGCATACAGCTGGCCAAAGGGTATATAAAAGGTGCTCAACATCACTAATTATCAGGCAAATGCACATCAAAACCACAATAATTTGTGAACTCATATCTCATTAGGATACTGGGATTGCCATTATTTAGAAAATCAAAAGACCAGCGTTGCTGAGGATGTGAAGAAATGGAGACCCTTTTACACTATTGGTGGTGATGTAAAATGGTTCAGCAACTCTGAAAAATAATGTGAAAATTCCTCAAATAATTAAAAATAGAACTATTGTATAATCCAGCAAAGTTCCATGTGTATATCCAAAAGAATTGAAATCAGTATCTCAAAGAGATAGCTACACTCTCATGTTCATTGCATTGTTTACAATAACCAAGAGACGGAAAAAAAATGTTGATGAACGCATGAATAAAGAATATGTGGTATATGCATGCAATGGAATATTATTCAGCCATTAAAAAGAGAAGTTCTCTGGTGGCTGGCAAGATGGCCGAATGGGAACAGCTCTGGTCTGCAGCTCCTAGCAAGACCAATGCAGAAGATGGGTGATTTCTGTATTTCCAACTGAGGTACCCAGCTCATCTCACTGGTACTGGTTAGACAGTGGGTGCTGACCAAGGAGGGTGAGCCAAAGCAGGGTGGGTCATTGCCTCACTTGGGAAGCACCAGGGGTTGGGGAACTCCCTCCCCTAGCCAAGGGAAGCCATGATAGACTGTGCCATGAGGGACGGTGCATTCCAGCCCAAATACTACTCTTTTTCCATGATCTTCACATCCTGCGTACCAGGAGATTCCCTCGGGTGCCTACACCACCAGGGCCTTCGGTTTCAAGTACAAAACTGAGCTATCGTTTGGGCAGACATTGAGCTAGCAGCAAGAGTATTTTAGCATACCCCAGTGGTGCCTGGAACACCAGCAAGACAGAACCGTTCACTCCCCTCGAAAGGGTGCTAAAGCCAGGGAGCCAAGTGGTCTAGGTCAGCAGATCCTACCTTCATTTAGCCCAGCAAGCTAAAATCCACTGGGTTGAAATTCTCACTGCCAGCACAACAATCTGAAGTCAACCTGGGAGGCTCATGCTTGGCAGCAGGGAGCGGGGGTATCCATCATTACTGAGGCTTAAGTAGGCAGTTTTCCCCTCACAATGTAAACAAAGCTGCCAGGAAGTTCGAACTGGGCTGAACTAACCTCATTGTGGCAAAGACACTGTAGCCAGACTGCCTCTCTAGATTCTTCCTCTCTGGACAGGGTATCTCTGAAAGAAAGGCAGTAGCCCCAGTCAGAGGCTTATAGATAAAACTCCATTGCCCTGGGACAGAGCACCTCAGGGAAGGAGTGACTGTGGGCACAGCTTCAGCAGACTTAAACGTTCCTACCTGCCGGCTCTAGAGAGAGTAGTGGAACTCCCAGCATAACAGTCAAGCTCTTCTAAGGAACAGACTGCCTCCTCAAGTGGGTCCCTGATCCCCGTGCCTCCTGACGGGGAGATATCTCCCAGCAGGGGTCCACAGACACCTCATACAAGGGAGCTCTGGCTGGCATTTGGCGGGTGCCCATCTGGCACAAGGCTTCCAGAGGAAGGAGCAGACAGCAATCTTTGCTGTTCTGCAGCCTCTGCTGCAAACAGCATCTGGCGTGTACCTCCAGCAAACTCCAGCAGACCTGCAGTAGAGGGCCCTGACTGTTAGAAGGAAAACTAACAAACAAAAAGCAATAACATCAATATCAACATCAACTTCAACAAAAAGCATGCCCAGGCAAAAACCCTATCCAAAGGTTACCAACATCAAAGATTGAAGAGAGATAAATCCAAGAAGATGAGGAAAAAGCAGCACAAAAAGGCTGAAAATTCCAAAATCAAGAATGACCTTTCTTCTAAGGATCACAAATCCGCACCAGCAAGGGAACAAAACTGGATGGAGAATGATTTTGACGAATTGACGTGAGTGGGCTCCAGAAGGTGGGTAATAACAAACTTCTCCAAGCTGAAGGGGCATGTTCTAACCCAATGCAAGGAAGCTAAGAACCTTGATAAAAGGTTACAGGAACTGCTCATTTGAATAGTCAATTTAGAGAAGACATAAATGACCTGATGGAGCTGAAAGACACAGCATAAGAACTTAATGAAGCATACACAAGTATCAAGAACCTAATACATCGAGTGGAAGAAAGGATAGCAGAGACTGAACATCAACTTAATGAAATAAAGCATGAAGACAAGAATTAATAAAGCCTCCAATTAATATAGGACTATGTGAAAAGACCAAACCTACTTGGTGTATGAGGTACATACTTTGGTGTAACTGAAAATGATGAGAAGAATGGAACCAAGTTGGAAAACACACTTTAGAATATTATCCAGGAGAACTTCGCCAAGCTAGCAAGACATGCCAACATTCAAATTCAGGAACTACAGAGAACACCACAAAGATACTCCTTGTGAAAAGCAAACCCAAGACACATAATTATCAGATTTACCCAGGTTGAACTGAAAAAAACAAAAAACAAAAAACAAAAAAATGCTAAGGGCAGCCAGAGAGAAAGGTCGTGTTACCCACAAAGGGAAGCTCATCATACTAACAGTGGATCTCTCTGCAGAAACCCTCCAAGGCAGAAGAGAGTGGAGGCCAATATTTGACATTCTTAAAGAAAATAATTTTCAGTTCAGAATTTCATATCGAAGCAAACTAAATTTCATAAGTGAAGGGGAAATAAAATCCTTTACAGACAAGCGAATGCTGAGGGATTTTGTCACCACCAGGCCTGCCTTAAAAGAACTCATGAAGGAAGCACTAAATATTGAAAGGAAAAACCAGTAACAGCACTGAAAAAACATACCAAAATATAAAGACCATCGACACTATGATGACACTGCATCAACTAATGTGCAAATTAACCAGCTACCATCATAACGACAGGATCAAATTAACACATAACAATATTAACCATAAATGAAAATGGGCTAAATGCCCCAATTAAAGGAAATAGACTGGCAAATTGGATAGAGTCAAGAGCCATCGGTGTGCTATATTCAGCAGATACATCTTACATGCAGACACACACATAGGCTCAAAATAAAAAGATGGAGAAATATTTACCAAGAAAATGGAAAACAAAAAAAAATGCAGCGTTTGCAATCCTAGTCTCTCTAATAAAACAGACTTTAAACCAACAAAGATTCAAAAAGGCTAAGAAGGGCATTACATAATGGTAAAGGGATCATTGCAACAAGAAGAGCTAACTATCCTAAATATATATGCACCCAATATAGGAGTACCCAGATTCATAAAGCAAGCTATTAGAGACCTACAAAGAGACTTGGACTCCTATGCAATAAAACTGGGAGACTTTAGCACCACACTGTCAATATTAGACAGATCAGACCAGATGCAGTGGCTCACGCCTGTAATCCCAGCACTTTGGGAGTCCGGGTGAAGTGGATCATGAGGTCAGGAGCTCAAGACCAGCCTGGCCAACATGGTGAAGCACCATCTCCACTAAAAATACAAAAGTTAGCTGGGTATGGTGGTGGGCACCTGAAATCCCAGCTACTTGGGAGGCTGAGGCAGAGAATTGCTTGAACCCAAGAAGCCGAGGTTGCAGTTTCCAATATCGTGCCACTGCGCTCCAGCCTGGGCAATAATAATGAAACAAAAATCTCAAAAAATATATATATCAGACAGATCAATGAGACAGAAAATTAGCAAGTGTATTCAGGACTTGAACTCAGCTCTGGACCTAGTGGACCTAATAGACATCTACAGAACTCTCCACCTTAAATCAACAGAATATACATTCTTCTCGGCACCACATTGCACTTATTCTAAAACTGACCACATAATTGGAAGTAAAACACTCCTCAGCAAATGCAAAAGAAAGGAAATTGTAACCGTCTCTCAGACCACAGTGCAATCAAATTAGAACTCAGGATTAACAAATTCACTCAAAGCCACACAACTATATGGAAACTGAACAACCTATTTCTAAATGATTACTGTGTAAATAACGAAATTAAGCCATAAATAAATAAGTTATTTGAAACCAATGAGAACAAAGACAATGTACCAGAATCTCTGGGACACAGCTAAAGCAGCATTTAGAGGAAAATTTATGGCATTAAATGCCCACAGGAGAAAGCAGGAAAGATCTAAAATTGACACGCTAACATCACAACTAAAAGAACTAGAGAAGCAAGGTCAAGCAAATTCAAAAGCTAGCAGAAGACAATAAATAACTAAGATCAAAGCCGAACCGAAGAAGACAGTAACACAAAAAACCCTCCAAAAAAATCAGTGAACCCAGGAGCTGGTTTTCTGAAAAGGAAACAGGCAGACCACTAAATAAAGAAGAAAACAGAGAAGAATCAAATAGAGCCAGTAAAAAAATGATAAAGTGGAGATCACCACTGATCCCACAGAAATACAAATTACCATCAGAGAGTACTGTAAACATCTCTACACAAATAAACTAGAAAATCTAGGATAAATAGGTAAATTCCTGGACACATACACCCTTCCAAGACCAACCCAGAAAAAAGTCGAATCCCTAAGTAGATCAATAACAAGTTCTAAAACTGAGGCAGTAATTAATAGCCTACCAACCAAAAAAAGCCCAGGACCAGATAGATTCACAAATTGTACCAAAGGTACAAACAGGAGCTGGTACCATTCCTTCTCAAACTATTCCAAACAATACAAAAAGAGGGACTTAGCCAGGCGTAGTGGCTCACACCTGTAATCCCAGCACTTGGGAGGCCAGGGTGAGTGGATCACCTGAGGTCAGGGATTCAAGACCAGCCTGACCAAAATGGCAAAACGCTATTGCTACTAAAAATATAAAAATTAGCTAGATGTGGTGTTGGGCACCTGTAATCCTAACTAAGGAGGCTGAGGCAAAAGAATCGCTTGAATCTGAGAGGCAGAGGTTGCAGTGTGGCGAGGTCATTACACCACTACACCCCAGCCTGGGCAACAGAGTGAGATTCCATCTTAAGAAAAAGAAAAAAAAAAAAAAAA
>NW_016107752.1:152616-154211 GCF_001604975.1 Cebus imitator
AAAAAAAAAAAAAAAAAAAGAAAGAAGGGAGAGGAGGGACAACTCCTTCCTAACTTATTTTATGAGGCCAACATCATTGTGATACTGAAACCTGGCAGACACACAATAAAAAAAAGAAAAATTCAGGCCAGTCTACCTGATGAACAATGATGTGAAAATCCTCAATAAAATCCAAGGCAATTCGAACTATACCCCTATAAACAAAACTGCAAGGAAGTTCACACAGCAGCTGGGCAGAGCCCACGGCATCTCAGCAATGCTTCAGCTGGCAGACTGTGACTAGGCTACCTCCTTGCTGGGCAGGGCATCACATCTCTGAAAAAAGGCAGCAGAATGACAGGAACTTATAAATAAAACCCTGCCTTCCTGGGACAGAGCACCTGGGATAAAAAGGCAGTTATGAGTTCTGCTGCAGCAGACTTAAATGTACCTGCCCAGCAGCTCTGAACAGAACAATGGAGCTCACAGCTCAGCACTTGAGCTCCTATAAGGGACAGACTGTCTCCTCAAGCAGTTCCCTGACCCCCATATAACCAAAGAGACACCTCATAAAGGAGAGCTCAGGTAGACATTTGGCAGGTATCCTTCTGGGACAAAGATAACAGAAGAAAAAACTGGCAGCAACTCTTACTGTTCTGCAGCTGCCACAGGTGATCCCCAGACAAGCAGGGTCTGGAGTGGACGTCCCGCAGTCCTACAGCAGAGGGGCCTGACTGTTAGAAGGAAAACTAAGAAACAGGAAGAAATAACTTCAACAGCAACAAAAAAGATGCCACTCAGAGACCCCATCAGAAAGTCAACAACCACAAAGACCACAGGTAGATAAGTCCACAAAGATGGGAAGAAACCAGCACAAAAAGGATGAAAATAGCAAAATCCAGAATGCCTCTCCTCCTCCAAGGGATCACAATTCCTCACCAGCAAGGGAACAAGGCTGGATGGAGAATGAGGCTGATGAATTGGCAGGAACAGGATTCAGAAAGTGGGTAATAACAAAATTCTCTGAGCTAAAAGATCATGTTCTAACCCAATACAAAGAAACTAAGAACGTTGAAAAAAGGTTTGATGAAATGCTAATGAGAATTAACAGCTTAGAGAGGAATATAAATAAATTGATGGAGCTGAAAAACAACACGAGAACTTTGCGAAGCATACACAAGTTTGAATAGCCAAATGGACCAAACAGAAGAAAGGATATCCGAGATTGAAGATCAACTCGATGAAGTAAAATGAGAAGGCAAGATTACAGAAAAAAGAGTGAAAAGAAGTGAACAAAGCCTCCAAGAAATATGGGATGATGTGAAAGGACCTAATCTATGTTTGATAGGTGTAACTGAATGTGACGGAGATAATGAATCCAAGCTGGAAAACACTCTTCAGGATACTATCCAGGAGAACTTCCCCAACCTAGCAAGGCAGGCCAACATTCAAGTCCAGGAAATACAAAGAACACCACAAAGATATTTCTCAAGAAGAGCAACTCCAAGGCACATAATCATCAGATTCACTAGGGTTGAAATGAAGGAAAAAATGCTAAGGGCAGCCAGAGAGAAAGGTCGGGTTACCCACAAAGGGAAGCCCATCAGACTCACAGC
>NW_016107752.1:154801-194570 GCF_001604975.1 Cebus imitator
TACCAAGCAAATGGAGAGCAAAAAAAAAGCAGGAGTTGCAATTCTAGTCTCTGATAAAATAGACTATAAACCAACAAAGATCAAAAGAGACAAAGAAGGGCATTACATAATGGTAAAAGGATCAATGCAACAAGAAGAACAAATGATCCTAAATATATATGCACCCAATATAGGTGCACCCAGATACATAAAGCCAGTTCTTAATGACTTACAAAGAGACTTAGATTCCCACACAATAATAGTGGGAGACTTTAACTCTCCACCGTCAATATTAGACAGATCAATGAGACAGAAAATTTACAAGGATATCCAGGACTTGAACTCAGACCTGTACAAAGCAAACCTAATAGACATTTACAGAACTCTCCACCCCAAATCCACAGAATATACATTCTTCTCAGCACCACATCACACCTATTCTAAAATTGACCACATAATTGAAAGTAAATCACTCCTCAGCAAATGCAAAAGAATGAAAATAATAACAAACAGGCTCTCAGACCACAGGGTTATCAAATTAGAACTCAGAATTCAGAAACTAACTCAGAACCGCACAGCTTCATGGAAACTGAACAACTGGCTCTTGAATGTTGATGGATAAACAATGATATGAAGGCAGAAATAAAGATGTTCTTCAAAACTAATGAAAACTAAGACACCACATACCAGAATCTCTGGGACACATTTAAAGCAGTGCCTAGAGTAAAATTTATAGCAATAAATGCCCACATGAGAAGCAAGGAAAGATCTCAAATCAACACCCTTCATCAAAATTGAAAGAGCTAGAGGAGCAAGATCAAAAAAACTCAAAAGCTAGCAGAAGACAAGAAATAACTAAGATCAGAGCAGAACTGAAGGAGATAGAGACACAAAAAAACCCCTTCAAAAAATTAATAAATCCAACATCTGCATTTTCGAAAAGATCAACAAAATAGACCACTAGCCAGATAAATAAAAAAGAAAAGAAGAGAATAACCAAATAGATGCAATAAAAAAAGATAAAGGGGATATCACCACAGATTCCACAGAAATACAAACCACCATCAGAGATTACTACAAACAGCTCTATGCACATAAACCAGTAAACCTGGAAGAAATGGATAAATTCCTGGACACTTGCACCCTCCCAAGCCTAAACCAGGAAGAAGTCAAAACGCTTAATAGACTAAAACAAAGGCTGAAGTTAAGGAAGCAATTAATAGCCACCAGCCAAAAAATGCCCAGGTCCAGATGGGTTCACAGCCAAATTCTACCAGACATACAAAGAGGAGCTGGGACCACTACTTCTGAAACTATTCCTAACAATCCAAAAAGAGGGAATCCTTCCCACATCATTTTATGAGACCAACATCATCCTGATACCAAAGCCTGGCAGTGATTCAAAAAGAAAAGAAAACTTCAGACCAATATCATGATGAACATAGATGCAGAAATCTTCAATAAAATACTGGCAAACTGATTGCAACAGCACATCAAAAAGCTTGTCGATCATTATCAAGCAGGCTTCATCCCAGGGATGCAAGGCTGGTTCAACATATGCAAGTCTATAAATGTAATTCACCACATAAACAGAAGCAAAGACAAAAACCATATGATTATCTCAATAGATGCAGAGAAGGCCTTTGACAAAATTCAATAGCACTTTATGCTAAAAACTCTCAATAAACTAGGTATCAATGGAACGTATCTCAAAATTATAAAAGCTATTTATGACAAACAAAAAGCCAAAACAGGCAAAGGGGATCTCATTAAACTCCAGAGCTTCTGCACAGCAAAAGAAACAATCATTAGAGTGAACCAGCAACAAACAGAATGAGAAAAAATTTTTGCAATCTGCCCATCTGACAAAGGACTTATATCCAAAATCTACAAAGAACTAAAACAGATTTACAAGAAAAAAACAAGCAAACCCATTCAAAAGTGGGCAAAGGATATGAACAGATACTTTTCAAAAGAAGACATATATAAGGCCAACAAACGTATGTAAAAATGCTCATCATCACTGGTCATTACAAAAATGTAAATCAAAACCATATTGAGATACCATCTCACGCCAGTTAGATTGGCGATCATTAAAATATTTGGATCATCACATAAGCCAGTTCCTTCTAATAAATCTCTCTATCTGACATAAAAAAATTAAAAAAAAAATCTGTAGACAACAGATGCTGTAGAGGATGTGGAGAAATAGGAACACTTTTACGCTGTTGGTGGGAGTGTAAATGAAAAACTTTGTATCAGAAGGGACATAAATGAATAAAAATTGTAGCTGATTTTATAGCAACAGATCTAATTTCTCCAGGTACACTTTTGGTCCTGAAGTTCTAGATTTTCTTTCTTTCTTTCTTTTCTTTCCTTCCTTCCTTCCTTCCTTCCTTCCTTCCTTCCTTCCTTCCTTCCTTCCTTCCTTCCTTCCTTCCTTCCTTCCTTCCTTCCTTCCTTTCTTTCTTTTCTTTCTTCTTTCCTTTCTTTCCTTTCTTTCAGATGGTGTTTTGCTCTGTCACCAGGCTGGAGTGCACTTGGTGTTATCTCTGCTGACTGCAACCTCCACCTCCTGGGTTCAAGCGATTCTCGTGCTTCAGCCTCCCGAGTAGCTGGAACTACAGGCACACACCACCATGACTGGCTAATTTTTGTATTTTTAGTAGAGACACAGTTTCACCATGTTGGCCAGGATGGTCTTGATCTTTTGACCTCGTGCTCCACCTACCTTGGCATCCCAAAGTGCTGAGATTACAGGCATCTTTCTAAACTTCCTATGAAGTCTTAGGCAGTGCTGAGGTAGGAATTATGATAGATAAGAATACATTTGTCACCTAAACTGTTGCTTGCTTGTTAAAAACTGTGGTTGGGTGAAAACAACAGGATTTTCTTGCTCCCTCAACATAGGTATCATAGATATTTTGTTTTTTGGATTAAGTAATCACTTTCACTGTGAAAATTAAAAAAAATTCTCAAACCACAAACAATCCCCACCACAAAAAATCAGTTTCCTTGTTTTCTCAACACAAACAGTTTTAACTTTTATGTATATCTATTTATTCATTGATTATTAAATAATATTTTACACAAAATTGCATTATTAACATCTATATGTTTTGGCAAGGTGGTTTGTTTCACATAGGCATTTTCATACCTCATGATTAATGTGATTAATAGTCCACGTAGTGTTTCTGTTTGCCTTTTTTCAGTTATACCATTTTCATGATATAGCTGTACCATAATTTTAAAAGTCTTTTCAGTTGGATATTTAGGTTTTTTTCTTGGTTTTATTTTTTATAAATAAATCTGTGATAAATATCTTTATGGATATATATCTACATATTCATCTCATTATTCATTGTTTTTTTTAAAATGGGATTATTTGATCAAAATTAATCCACATTAAAGAACAAAGCTGGAGGCATCATGCTACCTAACTCCAAACTATACTACAAGGCTACCGTAATCAAAACAGCATGGTACTGGTACCAAAACAGAGATATAGACCAATGGAACAGAACACAGGCCTTGGAGGCAATGCCACACATCTGCAACCATCTGATCTTTGACAAACCTGACCAAAACAAGCAACAGGGAAAGAATTCCCTGTTTAATAAATGGTGTTCAGAAAACTGGCACTGGACTCCTTCCTGACACCTTACACTAAAATTAACTCCAGATGGATTAAGGACTTAATCATAAGACCTAACACCATAAAAACCCTAGAATAAAACCTAAGCAAAACCATTCAGGACATAGGCATAGGCAAGGACTTCATGATTAAAACACGAAAAACATTGGCAACAAAAGCCAAAATAGACAAATCGGATCTAATTAAACTGCAGAGCTTCTGCACAGCAAAAGAAACAATCATTAGAGTATACTAGCAACCAACAGAATAGGAAAAAATTTTTGCAATCTACCCATCTGACAAAGGGCTAATATCTAGAATCTACAAATAACTAAAACAGATTTACAAGAGAAAAACAAACAAACCCATTCAAAAGTGGACAAATGACATGAACAGACACTTTTCAAAAGAAGACGTATATGAAGCCAACAAACATTTGAAAAAATGCTCATCATCACTGATTATTAGAGAAATGCAAATCAAAACCATATTGAGATACCATCTCATGCCAGTTAGAATGGCGATCTTTAAAAAATCTGGAGACAACAGATGCTGGAGAGGATGTGGATAAATAGGAACACTTTTATACTGTTGGTGGGAGTGTAAATTAGTTCAACCATTGTGGAAGACAGTGTGGCGATTCCTCAAGGACCTGGAAATAGAAATTCCTTTTGACCCAGCAATCCCATTACTGGGTATATATCTAAAGGATTATAAATCCTTCTGTTATAAAGACGCATGCACATGTATGTTCATTGTGGTACTGTTTACAGTAGCAAAGACCTGGAACTAACCCAAATGTCCATCGATGATAGACTGCACAAGGAAAATGTGGCACATATACACCATGGAATGCTATGCAGCCATAAAAAACGGTGAGTTCATGTCCTTTGTAGGGACATGAATGAATCTGGAAACCATCATTCTCGGCAAACTGACACAAGAACAGAAAATCAAACACCACATGTTCTCACTCATAGGTGGGTGTTGAACAATGAGAACACATGGACACAGGGAGGGGAGCATCACACACTGGGGTCTATTGTGGGGCTAGGAGAGGGAAAGTGGGGGGTAGGGATTTGGGGAGAAATGCCAGATACAGGTGACGGGAGAATGGAGGCAGTGAACCACATTGCCATGTATATACCTATGCAACAATCCTGCATGTTCTGCACATGTACCCCAAAACCTAAAGTGCAATAAAATTTAAAAAATAAAAGTAGTAAAAAAAAAGTAATTCACATTTAAAGTATTTTTTCAGATGAAACATTGAGGGTTTTGTGTTCAGAAGTGACATGACTGAACTTAGCGTTCTGACCAATCTTAAGACTAATCCTAAATCTAATCCTAAAACTAGGATTATCTGGGATAAGAGCAGAAGCAGAGAGTCCAGTTAGGAGACTACTACAATATCATTGAAAGAAATGATGCCAGTAGGACACAAGTGTAACAGCGCTGAAAATCATGAAATTTGTTCAAATCCTGAAGGTAAAGCTGATAGGATTTACCAAAAGATTGTAAGAGGGAGTAAGAGAAAGAAAATAGTCAGAGATGACTCCAAGGGATTCCTTTGTGTTGAGTAGAGTGTGCAATTATCATTACCTTGGTGAGGAAGACAGTGAGGAGCAGGTTTGAGGAAAGATGTCAGAACTTTGGTGCTGGACTTGATAGAGAAAAGTCAGGCATAGGGATACACTTTTGCAAGCCCTTAGCGTTCCATTAGCTATTGCTGTGTAAGAAGCAACCATAGAATCTCAGTGGAATATGATGGTGCAATTTTATTTCTCACATGTCTGCAGGTTGACTTATGATTGGCTCTTCTAGTCTAGGTTTAGTTAGGCTGCTCTGCTTAAGCTAAGGGTCACATTGGAGTTTGCTACTCTCTACAATTTGGGTTTTAGTCTTCTCCACTTATATCCCTGCTGGGACTCAGCTTTCTCCTTATGGTGATAGATATAAGATGGTGGGCCCCATTGCCCAAACACATTTCATGTCTAATATTGTCTCATTGACTAAACCAAGTCACAAGGCCAATCCCAAAGTCAGGAAATAGGGAGTTCCATTCCACTTTTTGTGGGAGAAAATACAAAATTACCTAGTAAAGCTGTGGATACAGACAGAAGTGAAGCCGTGAAACCAATAATTCTTCCATGGGTGCGTGTGTCATACTTAAAGCCATGAGCCTAGATGAAATCCAAAATGATTCACCTATTACTTTTCCATCAGCTATGTATGAGAGTTTCTATTTCTTTTGCTCTGTGTTATTATTTTAAAACTGATTTGACAATGTGAGGGACAAAAAATAACACTTGTCTTAACTACAGTAATTGTATTTCTAAACCAAGATAAAGGCATAGAAATGCTTGGAGTCACTGTGTGATTTTGATTTTCCAGTAGGATTTTCTTTCAATGGTTTATTAGGCCTTGGTCCAGTTACCAAAAAAGAAACGTTTCCCAATAGATTTTGTTCCCTTTTATATTTTTAACCATTTTTTTGTTTATATTTAATAATTACCAGAAACAAGAGTGAATTTCAA
Organism: Cebus imitator; assembly: GCF_001604975.1. Taxonomy (NCBI): domain Eukaryota; kingdom Metazoa; phylum Chordata; class Mammalia; order Primates; family Cebidae; genus Cebus; species Cebus imitator. Next base: position 160,952 of record NW_016107752.1, read on the forward strand.
ATAAGTGTGAGAAATAAATGAGAGAAAGAAAATAGTCAAAGGTGACTCCAAGGGATGTTTTTTGTGTGTGTTTGAGTAGAGTATGCAGTGGTCATTAACTAGATGAGAAAGATGTCAGCACTTTAGTGTTAGACATGATAACTTAGAAATTTTAGAAATGTGGAATAGGGAGCTGGAGTTAGAGAAGAGTCAGGCATAGCAAAATAATTTTGTGAGCCATTAACATTCCATCAGCTATTGCTGTGTAAGAAATAGCCATAGAATCTTACAACTCTAATCCAACTCCTAGAGTTCTCCTTTAGTCATCGCTAATTATCAGAATAGATAATGTTTTGGTGAGAAGCAAAGTAAACAATGGTGTATATTACAACTCTAAGAAAACCAACTGAATTTCAGTTCACACATGCAGTATTGACAATATGATAAACAGTAAAACCACCACAGAAAAACTTACCGTGCTCTTTTGCAGATAGGGGAGGGGGGTCCTGTCTCATTTTGAAGGCATTGTTGTGAGAATGTGACCTATGTGCCTTTCTCTGGCTAAAGGCTCACATATGCCTGTCCATTCACAGCAAAGGGCATTATGCACTATTTACAATGCACACAATCTGTTCAAGGCTTTTGAAATTCATTATTGTGTGGGCTGCATATATTTTCATTGAGTTGAAAACACCCTTAAGATTTCTGCAGTATTGTAAAAATACATGCTTGTAGTGAGTGAAACATTTATCTTAAGAAAGCAATTACAATATTAGGATCACAAAGCATTTACATACAAATTGTACATGGGTTTAGTGATGATCTTAGAAACAAGCACATGGACAGGGAGCTATAGGTAAAGCCTTAAACAGGAAAGAATATTTTATTTTCAGCAGTTGCACTGGATGACTATGCTTTCCTCTTGCACATGGTAAAGAGAATAGTACTGTATACTTTTGTGTAAAAATAGAAAATCTATTAAGGAATAAAAGCACTGTTGATTCCATTGCTCAAGAAAATAGTCTCCTATTCATTTACAGTAGGTTTGTCCCATCAGAACAAGACTTTTTACATTATCTTGAATTTGATCTAAATAAATATGTGTGCTGAACTCAAAGGAACTAAACCAGTGCTTGTATGTTTGAATTTAGTAAGTAATAAGGTTATGATTTTATTGCTTCATGTGCCCTACTTTGACATCAAGCAGACTTAACATACACATGCAGTATATGATTATTTCATTGTCTTTTTAGATTTGGAGGCAAAGCTTTTTTTTTTTTTTTCCTAGTAAATGCCAAATATGTTTAGTGCTAAAAGTATGTCTGTAAAGATGATTAATTAAATAGATGCTGGACCATTATTTGGCTTGGAGAGGTCAGAAGGGGGAAGTCAAACACAGCTGGATTCAAAGGGGTCTGGATATCTCTTGGGAGACACTTCCTCCAGCTGAGTCAGAGTGAAAAGACTTCACATGCTTGCAAAGCAAAATGTTGAGGATTGTAGTTAATTTAAGCTTTGTTAATATAAAATGATTAAATACTAAATATTAAAAGCTATTTTAAGGGCATGAAGTTTCTTACATCACTATATTTACTGCTATCTCGTTAACTACATATGTCAATCCCACAAAGTTTTTATTATATAGTTATCTAAAATGTTCATACATTCTAAAATATGAAGATCATGTAAGGCAAATGATCTTCAACTGCAGTCTGGTGGTAGGTGAAGTAGCTGATGAGGATGAATTTTATAAATGCATTTTTCTAGCACCTGTCTCTTATTGTTAGGGCTTATATTTAAGGTAGCCAGTAATAAATGCTTGGTTTTAAATTATATCCTAATTCCCAAGGATACTCGTATATCAGTATTTCCATAAGCATTTTACATATTTGCAAATGTCTTTTCTAAAATTCTGTGACAATTTGATCCAAAGTCTTAAAATGCACAATTATATTAGAGATATGCAGGGTAAATAGGTAAGAAATCTACATGTAATGACCCAAGTATAGTATATACACAGGTTTTTAAAGTGACCTAAAGTGTGTATGTGTATCCATACAATGTAAGGGGACGAAGAAAGAATGGGAGCTGGATAAAAAGGGAAAGAGAATGACTATTGATACTTATATGCTAGCTACTACATTGAAAAGTAGAAATATGCTAGCCAAAGAAATTAAATGAATAGACCCTACCTTGACAGCACGTGTGCATGTGTGCATGCACATGGGCACACACACACACGTGTACACATCCATACATCTCTTTTTACCAAGATACTGTAAAATTAATAGATGTTTAGTTTTGATTTGTGTGAAGTTTTTAAAAATTTATTTGTGTCTATTTGTAGTTAAGATACTTCTTTTTACTTTAACTGTAATATAAAAATGTATGATACATGAATTTGGTTTGGTGTATCTTAAAATTTTAAAGCCATTCCATTAGCAATATTTATATTGCCTATCTGAAAGAGAGAATGGCATTTTGATGTGGTCATTTGAGGCAGCTAATTCATTTTTACCAAGCTTCATTGACTCAGATTCTCACTTGGCTTTAATAAACCTTAGGATTAAGCTTTACTGTTAAAACTGTATCATGCCAGTGAATGGTATCTCAAAAAGGATTTCATTATCTAGTGTTAAATGAACTTTTTTTCTCTATTTGTTTCTGTGAGGGGATGGGGTAAAAAGTTCTCACAGCTGCCAGACAAAGAATGACTCTATTTAAAGAGTCGTTGGAAGTACAAATGTTGATTATCTGAATGAAAGAATTTAATTAAATTTCCTAAGGAACAGGATACTATTGACATCAATGATTGATAAAATGAAGGAGGGAAATACACTATTTAACATTACAATATTTTTCACTTAATGATGCCAGTATTGGATCTTGGCTGGTGTCCTGGAATATGCACAATGGCTTGGCAACAAATTAATTATTTTGCGATTGCAGATGTGGAGCTCTGAGGTGTGAAAGTTTATTTGCCAAGATGGTTTTGGGAAAATAACCAAAACAATCATTTTATTTCCTCATCTACGTGAATATCCTTGTTTATGAATATTGTTGAAATTCCTGATGTCTGATGATCACAGGATCACAAGCTATATTTGATGAATCTCTGATAATGATTCTTTAACATAACAGACTGAAGACAAAAAAAACTTAACTAGCCTGCATCCTAGTCCATAAAAATAACTTACAGTTTGCACAAAGTATCTTTCAATTGTTCATATTGCTGTAAAGTGGATCATTTCCATTGGTTCTTAATAATTATTTTAATGATGATATTTAAGGTCACATTAACTTTCACTGCATCTGAAAATTGTTATGATGGCTGGTGTTAATGAGAGTTATAGGTCATACAATTCTTCTGTAACCATAAAACCCCCCAGAAATGGGTAAGGAACCTCAACATTATAGTCATCAGTACAAGAAATACTGATAGCAGAATTGGGTCTTGGGTATCAAATGATACCTAACATAGTATTATTATGATTAATATATATCCTGATAATCAGTGTAGCATTTATATGTGGCTCTATTAGAGAAAAAGATGAAGTTACCCACAGTCTTGAGGGTCAAATTTCTTTTTTAAAAATAGACCCTGAATACATCAATTGTAGTTAAGAACTGTACATTTATCTTTTTCTGTGTACTTTCAGTGTAAATAGAATTAAATCATATACTAGCCATATAAGTGATTGGGCAACAGATTATTAATTCAAAAACTGGCTCTGCCACTTGCTTGTGGTGTGAAGTCCAATAAATAAAATATCTTCTTTGAGTTTAAATATCTTAATCTGATAAAAACAGGTAATATTAAGATCCACCTTAAAGGGTTTTTAAAAAATTAAAATAGGATACATGTGTGAAGTATTGAACACATTCCCAGAACAAAGTTTGTATGTTTATAAATGTTAGCTATATAATCTGACACATTTCTATATTCATAAATGTATGCATATACATTTATATCATGAAATATGCAGACTTTTATGCATATGTTGTCTAAATATATACAAATGTGAATGTATATCTAAAGTATTTTAGATTTTCTTTTTCTTTTTTTTGGCGATGGAGTCTCACTCTGTCACCCAGGCTGGAGTACAGTGTTGGGATCTCCACTCACTGCAGCCTCTACTTCCTGGGTTTGAATGATTCTCCTTCCTCAGCTTCCTGAGAGGCTGGGATTACAGGCGTCTGCCACTTTGCCTGACTAATTTTTGTATTTACAGTAGAGACAGGGTTTCACCATGTTGGCCAGGCTGGTGTTGAACCCCTGACCTCAGCTGACCTGGCTGCCGTGACCTCCCACAGTGTTGGGATTACAGGCATGAGCCACCACTGCCAGCCTAGATTTTCCTCTTATTGAATAAAGTATACATCAAATAAGCTTATTTAAACATGCACCTAACATACAGATCTTTCTTCACCTGCACCCAACTGCCCATTGCTATATCACATTCAGCACATGTAGTCATTTACCTAATATTACAAATACAACGAGAACTTTGTTTGAAAATACTTTAAAAGTCTGTAATTTTGACTTCTGCCTCTCTGTCATTAAGTGAAACCAAAGTTAGTAGAAAAGCATCTATTTCACAGTTGGTATATGTAAGGTGCAGTGTGCTACTTTTGTTTCCATTGGGTTGAACAACATGGTGTCCCCTTAAAAATTAGCTTATAACATAAACTTGTTACAACACCAACAGAAAGAAAATAAGAAATTTAGGATAATTCTAAAGAATAAGCATTGATAACAGGATAAACATTGAACATCCATAGAGGTGTACAAACTACATATCCCTGATACTGTGATGTTCACAGGAAAAGATGCATAATTTCTTGCCAGCTTCCCCAAAACTCTAACAAATAATCTTTATTTTATCTTAGTTTTATCAGAGATATTCAGAGTATAACATATTGGCCTGTAATAATACATGCAATATTATTTGAAAATGACTTGGTATTCACTAGCTACTTTCTAAAATATAACCATGGGCTTAATTGCAGTGTTTACCACATATAGAGCTGTGGAGTAAATGGTCAACATTTAGTTTAAGTATTACCCAATACAACAATTACTAAAACATATTTCTTTGTATTACTCTTAATAATTTTATCTTTTTTTTTCTGGTAAAGCTATTGTCAAGGATTTATCTTTCTATAAATATTCAAATTAGATATCCTCACACTTATACCAGAAAAGCAATATCCCTGTCCTCTATTTTCTTAATAAACTCTTCTCAGTAGACTCTTTATTGACATATGAATCTAGACATTAGTGAATATTCACAAAAGGATCTAATAAAATAGAATGTAGAAGAACTAAAGTTTCCACTCAAAAACATTTGGAGTATATATATAAAGGATTATTCTAAGTTAGAATTTATAAAATAAAATTGAATATTTTAAATTTAGCTAACATTTTAATTGAAAGATTTAACAAGAAAATTTGCTTCATGTTAGCATTGACAATCCTGACCAGTTTTTCTGAATTTAACCTCAGGGATATTATGATAACAATGTTAAAATTAAAATGACATAAACATCCCACCCCTTGAAGGTGAGCCAATATAATTTATGATTAGGATTTTTCTGTTCTTTACTTTCTTATGCTTCCTAGAAATTGAAGTGTTTCTAAAACTTCTTCATATTTAGAGTCTATTTTTAAGGGATAAACTCAGCTACTTTTTCTTATTTTATGTCCTGAATCAAAAATATCCTTAAGCTAGTGCCAAAATTAATTATATAAAGATAAATGTTTTTAATTATTAATAATAAACAATGAGAGGAATCCACTGTGACCCTGAGATATGTTGTGTTACAAAACAGTTAGCTTCTGACATCGTTGCCTGTTCATTCTGTGATGTGATGAGATATCACTGGTTCCACAGTATTTTATGTTAAGCATGGCACCCCGAAGGTTCTGTGAAAGAGTGATAACCTGGGACATGTTCTGAATCTGAATCTCTTGATGCCAGTCTCAGCATTTCTTTGAACAGTTCTTTCCTTGGTCTTTAAAATCTAGATCCACAGAATGACCTTTAATTTTTGATCCCTACAAGTAGAATTTTATTAGAAGTTATCATGGGTTAGCGAACAGGAGACGGAGCAAAGGAGCTATATACTATGGTTGCCAGGACGTCTCGGGGAGATGCTATTACATCTGGTTGTGCTTAATGTTTTTGTTATTTATACAAAAGAACTATTTAAAAGTGCATTAAATTAATCTCATGGGAGATACTTCAGGCTACAAAGGCTTATGAAAAACAGTACAAACAGGATAACAGGAAGGAAAGTGTATTTTCTTTGGACTATAATCTGTAGCACAGTTTTTTTCTTTTTTACTTTTAGTTGACACATAATAACTACATATTTATGGGATACAAAGTTATATTTCAATACATGTATCCAATGCTTAATGATCAAATCAGGGTAATTAGCATAAGAATCACCTAAAACACTTATAATTTCTTTGTGTTGGGAACAGTCAAAATCTTCTCTTCTCCTTTTTTTGAAAATATATAGTAAATGATTGTTAACTATATTTGCCCTGCACTGCTATAGCACACTAGAACTTGTTCCTGCTTTCTAGCTACAATTTCATATCTGTTAACCAACCTTTTCCTATCGTCCCCTCCACTTACCTTTTCCTGTTTGTAGTAACCATAATTCTACTCTCTGTTTCTATGAGCTCAACATTTTCAGCTCCCACATATGAATGAGAAGATACAGCATTTATCTTTCTGTGCCTGATTTATTTCACTTAAAAAAAGTTTTCCTGTAGGCTCATGTATATTGCTGCAAATGACAGAATTTCATTCCTTTTTATGCCTGAATAGTATTCCAATGTGTGTGTGTGTGTGTGTGTGTGTGTGTGTGTGTGTGTGTGTGATATTTTCTTTATTCATGTATTGATGGAAACCTAGGATAATCCCATATTTTGGCTATTGGGAATAGTGCTACAATAGGCACGAGAGTGCACATATTGCTTTGATATACTACTTTCCTTTTGTTTACATAAACATACTGTAATGTGATTGTAGGATCATGTGGTAGTTCTTTTAGTTTTTAGAGGAATTCTTATTCTTTCCTAATGGATGTATTAATTTACACTCCCAGCAACACTGGTCTATGCAAAGATTTTATGGGTAAGCCTTCAAAAGCACAGGCGAAATGAAAATAGATAAATGGGACTATATTAAACTAAAAAGGCTCTGCACAGCAAAGGAAAAAACAGAATGAAGGGCCAACCTACAAATGGGAGAAAATATTTATGCATTATACATTTAACGAGGGACTAACATCTAGACTATACAAGGAACTCAATTCAACAGCAAAAAAACTAATAATCCGATTTAAGAAAATGGGCAACAGACCTGTATAGATATTTTTTATAAAAGACAAACAATTGGCCAACAAGTATATGAAAAAATGTTAAACATTCCTAATCATCAGGGAAATGAAATCGAAACCATACTGAGATATCTCCCTCCAGTTAGAATTGCTGTTATCAAAAAGACAAAAAATAGCAAATGCTGACCAGGAAGCCCAGCCTAGTTTTTTACTGGAAAAAGAAACTAAGACACTCCCACCCACCATTAGCCACCCAGCATTAAAAATTATTAGCTGAAATGAAGAAATATCATGGTGGCAACTTACAAAAATCTAGTTTACTTCTCACAGTAAAGAAAAAATGATGTTAGGCTTAGATAAAAAGTGATGATAGGCTCATATTAACAAAGTGATGTTAGACTTATGTTAAGACTAGAAAGGTGAGGCAAGTAATTTGTCCAAGTACAGTACAATAGCTAGTGTCAGCATTTAAACTTGAACTCAGAACTGTCAGACATCAGATTCATACACGTTCCACTTGCCTGAACTGCTTTGTTTCTCAAAATGTAGAACTTAGAGCAAGGAAATCTAGTTAGATTTTACTCACAGAAGACACAGAAGATGTTTTGGAAGTATAACCTACTTCTCTGTGCTTCAAAACCTTAAGCAGAGCTCATCAGGGTTATTATATATTCCAGATAATTGTAAAGGCTAGAAAAATGTGCAATATGAACTTGCCAAAATAAGGGTTTTTTCCCATCTGTAACACAAAAGAGGATCAAATTACAAATAAATAATATGTTGGGGTACAAATGGTACAAGTTAATGCATATAAATCACCTTAATCCCATGTCCAGCAAAAATCAGCTGGTTTATAAACTGAAGAAATGTCAATTATTATTATTCACCATAAATTTATGTTTCAAAATTAGTGGGATCATTACTATATTCCAAATTAAATTTGGTAAATGACAAATATGTTTTTCTTGACTAAACTTTTACCAAGTGCGTTAGTGCTAACCTGTAGTATCAACTGTATGTTTAAGTGGAATTGGGCTTAGTGCTCATATAAAAGTATACCCCACAAATCCTTGATGTTATGTTCAAAGTAAGATAGCAAAATATGTATCTCAAAGAGTGAGCTAAATTCAAAGTTTCACTCCCTAACTGAAAGATAGATATTTATTCACCAAAAAATGTTGCTTTATTATTAATTATTTCTGAGTTATTCTTCTGGAATTTGCCAGTGGCATTTACAAATATATCCACAATGAGTCAGTGATTAATAATCTTCGTCTGTTGCCCAAGAATCCAATTTGAGAAAATAGGCATTTGGAGCCAAACCTGATGAATAAGGTGACTGAACAAGACTGGGTTTGTTGAAGTGATGAGACTAATTTTTGTGCGTGACTCATAAAAAGTTCGGAGAACAATTCCGATATTTGGGGTGATGCCAGCAATTCATATGTGCCAGGTTCTTTGACAGATTTGTGTGCCGACTTTCCAAAATGCCCAGGGTGATTTTGGTTAAAACACACATTTTTTTTTTTTTTTTTTTGCATTGATATCCTTGAGTTATGGGTAGAAAATCAGTGTCCACTAACTTAAAGCCACGTTTATCAACTTTGATAATCAGTTTTAAAAAGATACCAGTAAAAAGCAAGAGCTTAATGATGCTCTTCGTATAAACACAGATGTCTGCTGATTCTCAGAGGCCTTTCATTTTTCTACATGTTTGGAAATGTCTTGACAGAGGGACAATATTGATAGGGAAAGGTAAAAAGAAAAGGCAAGCATCATTCCAGAGAGGCTGGCAGGAATTTTACATGATGAAAAGTAGTTTCAAAGGTCAATGAATAGAACAATTGTAAGGGATCTTTACAGATCAAATTGCTGGAGGGCTTTTTAGAGTTGGCCTCCCTTAGCTGTGTGATGCTCTCCCTAAGGACACATTGTCTCCTGGCCACCTTCATGCTTGACTTGAACTCTTTCAGACTCTAGACAATGAAGGCAGAAATGTTTCTTTGTGCAGTTTTCCCAAATGAGTGGACTTGCATTTAGTGTTTAAACTTTTAACTGGAGTTGAAAAGTAAAATGCAGGTTAAAAATAGCCCAAACTGTTAGTTAATACCAAGTTAACACTCTTAGAAATACCAATCAATGTTTTACTTTATTGCTTTATTTTTGTTGTAGTTTTGCTTTTTGTGAGTTTATAATTGCCCTTCCAGTGACTTTCTTCATTGTTACCCTTATAATAGTCACTTTTTCATGGGAATTTAGTTAGGGTTGTCAGACCATGCTATCACCCTGTTCAATTGCAGATGGATGAGGTGACATCTTGTTGCTACCTGCTGAGGAGCCTTTGAGAGGCTGCCTTCTCAGTCACCCCTAGAGTCACTCTTGTCTGGATGCTCTCAGGCAGCAATTGTAAATGAGACTCTTCCTTGGCCTCCTTCTTTAAAGCCTGAGCAAGTCTTTTCTGTGATGCACTATAATTCTTTTTTCCTGGGCACGAGGATGAAAGTCTCCTTCTAAACTAGTGTCTCTACAGCCAGAATCAAGCTGGCCTTCTCTCCTGAAAAAATATGTTTATTTCCACATAAAAAGATGATGTCAGTTCCCTACAGGTGATTTAAAACTAATCAATCATTTACATATATGTTACATCAGCTGGTATTTGTCTTGACAAGAAACAAAGAATCTCAGCTTCAAACAGCTTTCTTAAATATAATCCATGATCGCATATAGATTTCTTCCTGCATATAGAAAACCTAATGGAACCAAATAAAAGAACTGAGTCTGTGTTGTTTATTGTTTGTTTCATAGGAGAGTTTTCTTTATTGCTCATTTTTCGATAGTGTACTGTCTGCACACTGTACTTAGAGAGTTAGTACCCATTTGAGCTTAGGGAAACTAAGCTCATGTTTATGGTAACTAAAACTAAAAACATGTTTATGGTAGCAGCCATTTTATGTGAAAAGAAAATGTTACCTAAATAAAAAAGTGACATTTGAAGAGCTTATTTCTTACAAAAAACCATAAAATTGGGCCAGTACCTGGAGAGGTACTTATCATTTTTATAGCAGCAAAGTCTAAGTTTGTTATTTGAGAAATATTCATAGTGAGAGCAGCAGCTGTTATAATTTATAAATGTTTGTTTTCCCTCTTGAATTGATCCCAGAGGGTCAGGGAGAATGAACTTTAGCTAAGCACACAATGGTTTACTAGGAGGGCTGGTGGAATTACAAAGAGCAAGGGTTTGAGAGGCCATCCCATGGATTTTGAATGCTATTTCTGCCACTTTACATTGAACAATCTCAGGCAAATTACATATTCCTTATATCTCAGTTTTCTTGAAAGAAAACCCAACTCCTAATTGAGCAAAAAACGTTCCTATTTTCCCCAAAAACATGAACAAACGGCCAAAAAGCACATAAAAACTTGTTCAACATTGACTAGTCTTTAGGAAAATGGACATAAAAACCAAACTAATATACCACGTTATATCCATTATGGTGGCTACTATTTAAAAAATTAAAATAACAAGTTTTGTTGAGGATGTGGAAAAATTAGAATCCTTTTGCATTGGTGGTGGGAATATAAAGTAGTGGCAACTACTGTGGAAAACAGTTTGCATCAAAAACTTAATATACAGTTACCACATAATTCAACAATGTAACTTCTAGATATATACTCAAGATAATTGAAAGCAGGGGTTCAAATAGACACTGGTACACAGATATTCATAGCAGCATTATTCACAATAGCCTAAAAGTGAAAACTATCCAAATATTCATCTACGGAAGGATAAATAATATAATATGTGATATACGCATACAATGGAGTATTATTCAGTTGTTTCAAGAAATGAAATTCTGATACATGCTACAACATAGCTGAAACTTGAAAGTGCGGTAAGTACAGTAAGTCAGACAAAAAAGGAAAAATACATTATGATTCCATTTACATAAGGTACCTAAACTAGGCAAACCAACAGCTGGGGAGACTGGGAAACAAGTAGTTATTATTTAAGTGGTTCAGAGTTTCTGTTGGGAATGATGAAAAAGTTCTGGAAACAGATGGGAGTAATGGCTGTACAACACTGGGAATATACTTAATGTCATTGACTGGATCCATTAAAATCGTTAAAATGGTGAGTTTTATGTTATATATTTTATCACAATTTTCAAAAACCTTCAATTTTCTTCTCAATAAAATTAGAATATCACCTCACATGTTTGATAATTACATTACAGAAAGAGAGAAAAAAATTAATTGCAAGATCTAGACATAGTCGCAGATATCTGTTATTTCACTGACTGGTATTATTAGTCAACCATACTTTTGAGGTCAGTATTCTCATTTCCATTTTGGTAAGCCTACCAATCAATCTGATGTGTGTGGAGTTTCAGTACATACCAGCTGATATAATTTGGGTGTTTGTTGCCTCCAAATCTCATGTTCAAATGTGATTCCCAGTGTTGGAGTTGGGCCTGTTGGGAGGTGTGTAGGTCATGGGGATGGATCCCTCATGAATAGCTTGGTGCCTTTCTCATGGTAATGAGTGAGTTCTCCTGAGATCTGATTGTTTAAAACGAATGTGGTTCCTCCCTCTCCGTCTCTTACTCTGTCACCATCTGATACATCCAATCCCCCCTTGTTTTCTTTCATGCTTATATGCTTCTTAAGACCCTCACCAGGAGCAGATGCTGGCACTACACATCCTTTATGGCCTGTAGCACTATGGGCCAAATAAGTCCCTTTTTAAAATAAACTATGCAGCCTCAGGTATTTCTTTACAGCAACACAAATGGACTAACAGAAAATTTGTACCAAGAGTAGGATGTTGCTATAAAGTTATCTGAAAATGTAGAAGTTGCTTTGGAACACGGTAACTGGCAGAGGTTGGAAGAGTTTGGAAGGCTAGGAAAAAGGTAGGAAGATAAGGGAAACTCTGGAAGTTCTTGAGACTTGTTAAGTGGCTGTAACCAAGATGCTGATAGAAATATGAATAGTGAAGTCCAGGCTGAGGAGGTCTCAGATGGAAATGAGGAGCTTATTGAGAACTGGACCAAAGGTCACCCTTGTCATGCTCTAGCAAAGAACTTGGCTGCCTTGTGTCCATAACCTAGCAATCTGTGGAAGTTTGAACTTAAGAGTGATGACGTAGAGGAAGAGTCCCCAACTTATGGGCCATGGATGGGTACCAGTCTGTGGCCTGTTAGGAATCAGACTGCATAGCAGGAGGTGAGCAGCAGGTAAGAAACTATTACCATCTGAGCTCTGCCTCCTGTCAATTCAGTGGTGGCATTAGACTCTCATAGTAATGTGAACCTTATTGTGAACTGTGCATGATTTAGGTTGTGTACTTCTTATGAGAATCTAATGCCTGATCTGAGGTGGAACAGTTTCATCCAGAAATCATCCCCTGACCACTAGTTTGTGGAAAAATCACACAACTGTTCCCTGATGCCAAAAAGGTTGGGGATTGCTCTCTTAGAGTATCTGGCAGAAGAAATTTCTAAGCAGCAAAGCATTTCAGATGTGGCATAGCTACTTCTAACAACCTACGATTAAATGTGAGAGCAAAGAAGTAACTTAAAGTTGGAACTTCTCATTAAAAGGCTCCATGCTTCTGTACTGCCTGCAGAACTATGAGCCACAACAGACCTCTTTTCTTTATAAACAACTCAGTCTCAAGGATTCTTTTATAGCAGTGCAAATGGACTAACACAGCAGCTATAGGTTAATCTTCAGCTGGCTTAGAGTTTAAGGATAAACTTAAACTCTAAATTCATGCAATCAAAATGACCCTTGGAAATCCTTATTGAAATGCTGGGAAATAATGTCTTCCTCTTTCACGGAGTCACAAGGGCAACTGGTGACCATCGGGACTACCATGGAAGGTTATCAAGAAGGTAACAACATCACAAGTAGACAGAAAAGAGAAATAGAAAGAAATCTATACCGAGTTTTATGGACTGAACTACCACATGAGGCAGGTTTTACTTAAAGACAGCCATATCTTGCTCTTTTTCCATTGAATAAGCACATTGCCTTTTCTTCTTTTTTTTTTTCTTTGTTTGTGTTGTTTGGGTGTTCACTGGTTATAATGGTTCTTTATATGGCAGGCATTTAATAAACCTTAATGTAATATTCTTATCTTAACACTTGAGAAAAAATTTTATCTCCCCAATTTATCCAGCCTAACTCAGAGCTAATTCTCTTGTGCTCATATATAGGTCTCTTAATAATAATAATAATAATAATAGATTATATGAAAATGTGATAGGATACTGCCATAGGAAGTGAGAATGCAAGCAATGTTGTATCTTTTCGTCCTCTAAAATAATATATGTATCATTTGAATTCCTAGAGAAAAAAATGTAGTTCAGATTATTCATATGAAGTACAAGTAGGTAGGTAGGGTCTTGTTTATGGGTGGCTACCACTGTATTTTAATGATACTATAGTCTTCTCAGCCTCTTGTTACAAATAAAAACACTTCAGCCAATGTGACATCATTAAGATTTACAATAGAGACTCATAGTCAGTGACTATGACTACTCAACTTGCTCCCAAGTGAGATAACCTTAAAATAATGTCTTCTGTATAAGAAAGTTAATTATTTAAGGTGTTTAGAACATGGTGGAAAGCCACAAAAGAAGCATCGTCCTCTAAGCAGACAAATTGGATATTATGTCCATTACTGTAAGCTCTTTATCAAAGCCTATTTGTGTAAGTTATAAACACTTCTACTGAGCATGTTTAGCTGGCTTTTGAACACTCAGAGAAAATTACAAGTGGGGGAAACATTTGCCACCCTGACAGCATGTTATCTAATGTTCGAGAAAGATTTGGGGAAGATTGTTTCTTTTTCTTTTTCTTTTTCTTTTTTTTGAGACAGAGTCTCACTCTGTCACCCAGGCTGGAGTGCAACGGCACAGTTTTGGCTCACTGCAACTTCCGCCTCTGAGTTCAAGTGATTCTCCTGTCTTAGCCTCCTGAATAGCTGGGATTACAGGTGCATGCCACCCTGCCAGGCTAATTTTTGTATTTTTACTAGAGACGGGGTTTTGCCATGTTGGCCAGACTGGTCTTCAACTCCTGCCCTCATGTGATCCACCTGGTTCAGCCTCTCAAGTACACAGATTATAGGCGTGAGCCACCATGACTGGCCTGGGAGCTGGGGGGATTTTTAAAGTTGTGAATAGTAAAACCATTTGGAGAAATATTTCAAATATTCCTGAATCCTAATAGAGCCAAGGAACATTACGAGATTTTTGAAAAGACCAATAGCTCTCATCTTGAACACCTCTATATTCAATTATTAAGTATTTGCTTGGCACCTACTATATACAAGGCATTCTACCAACCAATTTTGGATATAAGGTAAAAAGATAGAGTCCCTGACTTTAAGTCATTAAGAAAAAGCTACTGTTCTGTTAATGTCCATTTGGAAGGAAAGGGAACAAGTTCAGTTAAAATGGCTCTTTTTGAAAAGTTCTATTACTGAAGAATAATTATTGAACTCTAAAGAAAAGTCAATACTATGTATTGAATGCATAGTATCTCAACAATATTTGAGGGTTTGCAATATTTAAATATGCTGTACTTAATTTTTTCTGAAGAGGTAAAGGGATTTGGTAGTAAATATACATGTACATGTAAAATCGTATGGTGTTGGCAAGGACTTTTTAAATATTCTCAGACTTATAATCCATAAATCACTTAAATCATGTTCATGGCCTTTATTTTAAAAAATTGAGATTTTAGAACCAGAAACCTTAAGGGCAGGCCTGATAATCTGTATTTATAGTTATCTTTCTAAAAGACTCTTGGGCATATTAAAGCTTCAAAATCCCTCATGTAGGTCATCAAAATGAACAACATGTCCTCATTAACGTACATGTCAATAGACTACTTAGAAAATATCTACAAAAGGTGTTAATATTTATCTGCTTTAATCAATTTAAATTAAATTTTCTTTCTGCTTTAATCAATTAAAGATGATTGTCCTGATTTTTCATAAAAGTTTTAGGGAGACAGTGTATTTGAAATACTACCAGTGTGTCTTTTTAATCTTATAATTAATGTTTTCCCCATGTACTCCCTCTTTTTGAAACACCTAGAATTCTCCATCTTCATGAACCCAGGAGACACATGTGATCACATAAAAAGTGAAAAAAAAGAAAAGTAACTTCTTTTTAATGATTTTCATATTTAAAAGCTAATGTCCTTTAGGGGAATAAAGCCAATCTTGGTTTAGAGTAGAAAAAATCAGTGCTTCTCAAATTTAGTATGCTTTAGAATCACATGGATAGCTTGTTAAATCATGGATTATGCTATGTCTTCCCCCAATTTTAGAGTTTCTGATTCATAGGTGGGAGTATGAAATTTTTATCAGATTCTGGGTGATGCCAATTTCGCTTGCACAGGAACTGTATTTTTTAAATTTAATGAATAAATATTTGAAAATCTTGTGTTTGAGGAGGGTCAAGGTTCCCTTCCTCACCTCAGCAGTTTTCTACTTCCCAGTACCTGATCGACAGAAAAAAATTGCCCTACCTGGGACAGGCAAATGAGAGATAAAGTGATCAAAATGAAGCAGCAAAACCCAATATTGGTTTCTGAGATCGGAGAGAAAACTGTACTCTCTGCCTTCAAGGACGTAATGAGATCCAGACTGATTACATAACAAGTTAGACAGATGGTTTTAGGCACAATCAGGGTATAGGTCATGCCCTAGGGTAGCATGGAGAATGGAATGTGATTTCTATCACCCAGGGCTTACCATTGTGGGTTTAACAGTTTGGATCAGATGAGGTAAGGTTACCACCAACCAGGAAGATCTCCATGATGATATTCAAAAATGGATGTTTGAAAACTAAGATCAATAAATAAGCGTCTCACTAGATATCAGTCAAAAAAGACAATTGAGAACCAGGTAGGTCCTTCCTCTTCAGTCCTTTAAAACTAGGTATGGTCTTGGAATTTAGAACTGACCTGGGAAAGGGGGTAATCCCAGATTGACTGAGATTAGATTTTTACCACCCCAGTTCGTGGATGGGTTTAAGAACTAAAACAATTTAAATAAGTTTTATTTCTTACAAAACAGGAAGTAAATTGAGAGCCACACCACTACATGGTGATTATAGTTTGAAGTAATGATGATGCACAATTGGTATATTTCATGTCTCTGTTTTATTCTTTGACCAGTATTATTTTGTAAAATGATTACAGATTCATGAAAAGAGAAGAACTTAAATTTGAGATGCTATACTTTTCTCTTAAATTATTTTTAGGTTAAAATGCTTCATTCCATGTCTACCTTTGCTAATAATGTATCTTTTCATTCACCTAATCTGTGAGCCTTGCCTGCGTGAGCCTTCGAAACATCTGAAATATTGTTTATAATGAAAACAAAATAAGTCTAACTGAACAATATTGCTCTATCTTAGCGTTGCCCAAGCTGCAGTGGTTGCATTTTTAGAAGGAAAATAAAGCAAACGTCAGCTTGTCTGTGCCACATGAAATAAATTTAACCTGCAAAAGATTATTTTAGCCTGTGAGAATTTATGGAGAACATGTGTCTCTGTTTTGACTTGTACTTCTTGTTGTCTAGGTTAAAGCCAAATTCACATCAACATATCTTTCACTTTACTGCAAGATATCAAGATAAGAGGTGAAAAAACAATTTGGATTCTGTCTTTGTTGACATGCAAATCAAAATGAGATATTAAGCAATTGACTCTAGAGCCACAAAAATAGATAGAAAACAACAATACAGCAAACCAATTCTAGGAGGAGAGAAAGTATGAAACTAAAAGTTAATATAGAAATAATTAAGGCAAAACTGACATTTCTTTATTAATATAACACTGTGAAATTACTTTAAATTGATTTCATAGCAAGAGGTGTTATTAAGTTAGCGTTAGAACAAACTAGAGAGAAATCAATTGTATCATCAAAAGTTATTTTGAAATTTTAGAAGTCGAAATAGAGGGAAAGAAATGAAACAATAAAAAAACAAAATGAAACACATATCGACTCAGATTTTGGCATTCCTCAGGTGTTAGCATCTGACATAGAAAAGTTTTTTTCACATGTATCATGATAAAAAATTTAATTCATCTGGATGTTGCTGTGTTTTAATTCATTTAATTGCCGTCAAGACACAATTAGGTCCACATAATACATAGTGATAAAACAGGGGACGTTTGTTGGTGCTAAATCTCTTATTATGTCACTTTTTTATACTACGTGTCCAGAAATTGTCACCTTGATCCTCTCTGTTTCCTTGTTTCAGTAAAATACTTTTGTAAAAAATAGTCATGAAAAACTTTATGTAGGGTATTTCAATATGTTAAGACTTATGATTTAAAAAATTTTGTGATCCACATTGGTCACCATTGTCTGCCTCTGCCACATGTCACATCTCTCCTTAGCCTGTTTATAGCTTTTGGATTTCTGTTTGTCAGTTGGTGGTGGTTCTGGTTATTGTCACTCTGTCAGTGTGTGTGTGTGTGTGTGTGTGTGTGTGTGTGTGTGTGTGTGTAGTCTCATTTTGCCATTGTGTCCTCTGCCACTTTCCCATTAATTTCCATTTTCTGTAACAGGATTGAATTCACAGTTGATGCTGCATTTTGTTGTCATGTCTCCTTGGTTGGCAATATACAAATGTATCTCAGTCAAGAAAGACATGACACTTTTGAAGAGTACAGGTCAGGTATTTTGTAGAATGCACCTTAACCAGGGTTTTCTTATGATTAGACTGGGGTTATGGAATTTGGGGAAGACTATCACAGAGACCAGGTACCCTTCTTATCACATCATATAGGGGTACGTGATACCAACATGACTTTTGACTGGTGATGTTCACCTTGATCTTTTGATTATAAGGCAGTGTCTCTCAGGTTTCTCTACTGTAAACTTTCCAATTTTTCCCTTCCCATACTTGGTTCATTAGAAGTAGTTTACTAAGTTCAGCCCAAACTTAAGAAAGAGAGAATTATGCTATACCACCTGGAGGAAGGAAGGAATATCAAAGTTTAAAGTTATATAAAAACCACATAGTAATGAATAAATGATTTGATGGAGTATTTGAGACTCTTCTGTAAATATCCTATTTCTCCTTAAAGTTCTATTCACTGATTTTTAGCATTCATCAGTGAATCTTCACTGCAATAATTATTACTGTGGTCTGTAATGGTGATTTAAAATAAATTTACCAATTCTATATTTATTATTTAGATTTTTCTGTAGGGATGATTTTCCATTATTTTTGAAACCAATTTTTCTGCCTCTTTTATTTCACAATGTAATTCTCCAGATTCACCATGAATAGTACAATACTGTGGCTTTAAACATACGTGCCATTGGAGTAGTCTGGAATACCTTTCTCCTCTCTTGTTATCAATTGCCTTTTACTGCAAAAATCAATGAAATGCTTTTACTGAGGTCTAAAGTCCTGACTATTACTTAATATTTCTTCCCACTGCACAATTTGATTTAATTTATTCCTAACATGAGGGTATTACAGTTTTTACTATCTTTAGGAAAATGATTATACTCTGGATTTGTGTCTTCAAAAAAGATATATTGAAATTCTAATCGCCAGTTTTTCAAAATGATACCTTATTTATAAATGAGGTTATTGCACATATAATTAGTTAAGATGAGGTGATACTCAGGTAGGGTAGTTCTGTTATCCAACAAGACTGGAATTTTTGTGAGAAGACAACAGAGAGACACACAAGGGGAGAACTCCATGTGACAACAGAGGCAGAAATGGGAGCTGCAAGCCAATGAACATCAAGGATTGCCAATAAAACATAAGGAACTAGGAAGAGACAAGGGAGATTTTTCCCCTGGTTTCATAGGGAGCCTGGTCCTGCTGACACCTTGAGTTTGGACTTGTAGTCTTCAGAACTGCGAGACAATAAATTTCTGTCATTTTAAATCACCCAGTTTGCGTTACTTGGTTACAGCAGCCCTAGGCATCTAGTACAGTTTACAAAACAACACAGTTTAGATCGAAATGTGAAATATTAAGTTAAACTTTTCACAGCCTCAGAATGTGTAATTCTAAAATTAAAATTTGTTGAATGCCCTTTTTAAATTTTAGAAACTCAGAGAAATGCTGTCTTTTCCTTCGGTATAGAATTTTATTTAAAAGATTAGTCACCAAATTTGGAAAAGCTGTAGTATATTTATCTGATGTCAGTGAGAATACGTATAATTCTAAGAGATATGTAGATGTTGACATCATTGTAAAATAATTTAACTGGAAAGTGAAAGAGTTAATCAGTATGGCTTTGATAACAGAAAGATCATAGGAGCTAGCTTGTTTTAATATTTACATATTTTTGAAACTAGGGAAAGACACAAAAGAAATTATAAAATGCATGCTTTGAATGATGGATTTAGAAATTATCCTGCTACTAATTATAATTACTAGTTATTAAGTAATTCTATTACTAAATTATACATTGTTTAATGTAACTAACAATTATTAATTTTCCAGTATGTGCTAGGCACAGTGTAAGGAGGTCAAAATATAAATATCAACAAAATAATCTCATTTACTTTATTTAATAATTAAAAAGCAACTCAGAGAGAGAAAAGGCAGAATAACAGCAAAGACATTCATGTTTATCATCATGTAATTGGTTGAAATAAAGAATATGTTTCAGGTAACATTAAAAAAAATTGTATTTTATGGTAACTCATGAAAGTTTATGTTACATAAGGGATATTAAGAAAAAAAATGACATGATTAAATAATGGTTTTAGGTTTATTTCAGATTAGATCATCCAGATGTCAATAATAGGGTATTTAAGTACATTATATGCAAAGGTATGAAAATACATAAGGCAAAATGTTTCCAATTAATGCAAATTTATTCAGATTACATAGGAGGAGGCATGACGGAGAAGGGAATATACCCCATGAAGAAAAAATGATGCAGGGAGGGGAGATAGAGGGTGACCAAAACTGGAAGAAGCTAAGAGTGGGAGACTCACATTTTTAAATGGCCAAGGCAACAGTCTTTGAACAAAGACAATAAAGAACTGAGAGATTGAATTATGCAGAAATCTAAAGGAAGAGTGTTTGAAGCAGGGCAAATAGTAAATTAAAGTTCATGAGGCAGGAGCATGTTTACCCTGTTAGAGGAATTGCAAGGAGGCCAATGAAACTAAAACAGAGTAATAAGCAAGAATGAAACATGTTGATTAAGTCAGTGAATGACTGGATTATGCAGGGCCTTATTGACCACTATAAGGAGTTTTGCTTTATTCTGAGACACAGAAAACCGCTGAAAAAATTTGAGGAGAAAAAAATGATTAGGTAATCATAGAAGTGATAATACATGTAAATACGAGAAAGAGACTGCTTTTCTGTGGGCATTAAGGTCACCAAGAGAAACCCAAGAAGAACCGAGCCTTAATTGTACCTCTGTGTAAGTGACTTTGTTTTCTTCTTTAGGTATGTTTAAAACCTTTCATAAATGCACTTTTTTTCCCTGTGCTAAATCACAGGGTTGGGCCCTGCTACCCCAAGACTATGTTTAAACTTGATTATAAGACACTAGTAGATGTGATGGCTGTAATAACATCCTATCACCATTACACATAAAAGCTGACGATAAATAACAGCCCATCTTGACATATGTTATATCATTTTTTGCAAAACATGTTTTTATTGCTTGTTGCTTCAGGAAAGCAAACATATTAGACTTTGGACATTATCACCAGGGTGTTATTTTTTGGATAGTTTTAAATATCTTATGCTCCATGATTGGTAAAGAAACTGTTTAGTAAATTCTATGTGTAAATAAGTATAACCAAGAAAATACTTTTTAAGAACTCTGCTAAACTTGCTTGTGTCAATTTCTGTCTTGTTTCTATCATGTGAAACATCTAAACCACCAGTAGTGATCTAACATATAAAATAAGACATTGAGCCTAATGATTTTCTGTTGCAGTTTCAAGTGTGTCATTTTAATTGCTATATCACATTGTACAGTAAATAATAGTGGTAGAATCCCAGGTGTTTATGAATACATGTAAAAGATGGCTCGTGGAAATCAGAATGAAAACAGGTTATGATGCAGGACACTTGTAGACTCTGAGACAAACAAAACACCTCCAAACTCAAAAAAATTCCACAAATTTTTGACCACTCTCAAGTAAATTTTCTTTGCAAAAACAATAGGGAAGAAAAAGTAAGCAGAATATGAGGAATTATTTCAAATAATAAGCTCTTAGGTTCTTAGTCATTGGATGCATGAAAGGCAATTAGAACTCTATGATATACAGAACCCAGGCTATACCTCTAAAATATTCCTCCTGTCCATATCATTTACCCATGTCAGATATCACCAAAATACCAACATTATTTTTTTCAAAGTTGGAAATAGCCTCTAAACCTTTCTTACAGATTATAGTGACATAGGACTGAAACCTTTTGTTATCCTTCAGCTAGAGCCTGATTTCTCAACATCGACACTATTGACAATGTGAACCAGATAATTCTTTGTTTTGCAGGTCTGTGTTGTGCATTTTGGGGAATTTAATAGCATCCCTGGCCTCCACCCACTAGAGGCCAGTAGCAACTATTCTGTCTACCCCATCCCAAGTTGTGACAAACAATATGTCCCCAGACAATATTGCCCTTGGTTGACAACCACTTTCTTAAAGATAGATATACTTAGTAAATAAAAGATTTTAAGACAAAGCATAGAAGAAAATTCTTAAACTTAGTTTGCTATGGTATTAGAAATGCCATTATTGCCTTCTCTGTGGCTATCCTTCCTTCTAGCATGTTCAGCATGGTAACTTCTGGCTCTTTACCTGGTTTTCTAAATTTCACGTCCAGGCATCATCTATCTGTTTCACAGCTTTTGCCTAGGAGATCCCGATGAGGTATTGAAAAGACGTTTGGGTATTAAAAACATTTTCTACTTTAACATCAGCCTCAGGCTGATGTTACCTATTTACTTATTTCATGCATGGATTTCTGCATTGGGTGATGGTATATAATTTTATATAACTCATATATGTTTATTTGTTTATATATATATATATATATATATACATACACACACACACACACATACACACACACTTATAAAATCTATCTATATAAATACACCTATATAAATAAATTGTATTTTTTGTTGACTGACTTGATTCTTAATTTAACTCTTATATGTAGTTTTTAACTCTGATGTTTTGTAAAAGGAAAATTCAATGGATGGAAATGGTATTTGTCTTAGAATATGCTGAAGGCCAAATGAAAGGGAGAGAGTGAGGTCACTATAAGTAATGTTGCATTTTGTTTTGCCATTTTTCCTCTGTTTAGGAGCATCTATTGCTTTCAGAAAGCTAATGTTTACTAAAGAAACTCTAAGAACAGGAATTAGGTAAGATGAATATTTACTCTTTTTTTAGTAGCCACATGGTTCTCCCACACATAAAGTTTCTTATGCCGTCAACGGGAATTCTATGCCAAGGAAAGAGTGATAATAATTGGAAGGAAAATTGAAATTTACTTTTGTTGTTTAGATTTTTTTGGTAACCATGATAATGGAAGACAAATATAGCACTTTAACACTCAAACACAAATTTGGAAGAAGTTTTATTTATTGAGATAAATATTATGTTATGTTGGAAATATCAGTATTTTGTGGCTGAACATTTTGGGCTTTAACAAATGAACAATTTATTTTTTCACCTCTCTCTTTTCAAAACTATAGGCAGCAGCATTAAGAAAAGGTAAAAGACTTTTAGATAATACATTTAGTAGAGAAAAAAACAAATTAAAACTAAATATAACATAGAGATAGCAAAAACATTAATAACACAAGAATATAGAATTCAATCATATTTGTTTCTGAACTTCCTGGTAATTAGGGTATAAACACATAAAATTATTATTTAATTTAAAACTATGAGGATCATTATGGAGAATAATACTATGAAAATGACTTTGATGATTATCTTATTTTTTTTAAGTTATTTTTCTCTCATCAAAAGCCATGCTATAAGGATAAGTATAAGCTTATTGACATCTACTATTGTCCTGGAATAATGTTAAAATTGGACATACAAAGATTATATATCTCTTATCTCCTTGAGCAGTGGTTTATAGTTCTCCTTGAAAAGGTTCGTCATATCCCTTGTTAGTTGTATTCCTAGGTATTTTATTCTCTTTTTACCAACTGTGAATGGGAGTTTGCTCATGATTTGGCTCTCTGTGTGTCTTTTATTGGCATATAGGAATGCTTAGGATTTTTGCACACTGATTTTGTATTGTGAAACTTTGCTAAAGTTGCTTTTCAGCTCAAGAAGATTTTGGGCTGAGACTGTGGGGTTTTCTAAATACACAATCATGTCATGGGCAGAGATAATTTGACTTCCTCTGTTCCAAATTGAATACCCTTTATTTCTATTGCCTGACTGCCCTGAACAGAATTTCCATTACTATGTTGAATAGGGGTGGTAAGAGAGGGCATCCTTGTCTTGTGCTGGTTTTCAAAGGGAATACTTCCAGCTTTTGTCCATTCAGTAAGATATTGCCTGTGGGTGTCATAAAGAGCTCTTATTATTTTAAGATATATACCACCAATACCTAGTTTATTGAGAGTTTTTAGCATGAAGCGCTGTTAAATCTTGTCAAAGGTCTTTTCTGCAACTATTGAGATAATTATGTGGTTTTTGTCAGTGGTTCTGTTTGTGTGAATTACATTTATTGATTTGCATGTATTGAACCATCCTTGCATCCCAGGAATGAAGTCAAGTTGATCGTGGTGGGTAAGCTTTTTGATGAGCTGATGGATTCACTTTGCTAGTATTTTATTGAGGATTTTTGCCTGGATGCTCATCAGAGATCCTGGCCTGAAATTTTCTTTTTCAGTTGTGTCTCTGCCAGGTTTTGTATCAGGATAATGCTGGCCTCATAAAACGAGTTAGGGAGGATACCCCCTTTTTCTATTGTTTGGAATAGTTTCAGAGGGAATGGTACCAGCCCGTCTTTGTACCTATGGTAGAATTCAGCTGTGAATCTGTCTAGTCCTGCACTTGTTTTTTGGTCAGTATGCTGCTAATTGTTGCCTCAATTTCAGAACTTGTTATTGGCCTATTCATGGATTCTGTTTCTTCCTGGTTCCGTCTTGGGATGGTGTTTGTGTCCAGGAATTTATCCATTTCTTCTAGATTTTCTAGTTTATTTGCATAGAGATGTTTGTAGTATCTCTGATGGTAGTTTGTGTTTCTGTGGGAATGGTGGTGATATCCGTTTATCATTTTTTATTGCATCTATTTGATTCTTCTCTCTTCTTTTCTTTATTAGTCTGACTGGCATTCTGTCTACTTTGTTGATCATTTCAAAAAATCAGCTCCTGGATTCACTGATTTTTTTGAAGGGTTTTTCGTTTCTCTATTTCCTTCAATTCTGCTTTGATCTTAGTTATTTGTCTTCTGCGAGCTCTTGAATTGGTTTGTTCTTGATTCTTTAGTTATTTTAACTGTGATGTTAGGGTGTCCATTTTAGATCTTTCCTGCTTTTTGTTGTGCAGATTTAGTTCTATAAATTTCCTCTCTACACACTGCTTTAAATGTGTTCCCAAGATTCTGGTAGGTTGTGTGTTTGCTCTCACTGGTTTCAAAGAACATCTTTATATCTGCCTTAATTTCATCATTAACCCAGTAGTCATTCAGGAGCAGGCTGTTCTGTTTCCATGTAGCTGTGCAGTTTTGAGTGAGTTTCTTTATCCTGAGTTCTAATATGATTGCACTGTGTCTGAGAGATTACTATGATTTCTGTTCTTTTGCATTTGCTGAGGAGTATTTTACTTCCAATTATGTGATCAATTTTAGAATAAGTGTGCTATGGTGCTGAGAAGATTGTATATTTTGTTGATTTGGAGTGAAGAGCTCTGTAGATGTCTGTTAGGTCTACTTGGTTGAGAGCTGAGTTCAAGTCCTGAATATCCTTGTTAATTTTCTGTCTTGTTGATCTGTCTAATATTGACTGTGGAGTGTTAAAGTCTCCCACTCTTATTGTGTTGGAGTCTAAGTCTCCTTGTGGGTCTCTTAGAACTTGGGTGCTCCTGTATTGGGTGTTCCTGTGTTGGGTGCATATGTATTTAGGATAGTTATGAATCTGGGTGCTCCTGTATTGGGTGTATAGGTATTTAGGATAGTTAGCCCTTCTTATTGCATATTCCTTGGAGGTTTTTGCTCATTTCTTTTCAATCGTTTTTCTCTAATTTTGTTTTCCTGCTTTATTTCATTGAGTTGATAACCTCTGATAACATTTCTAACACTTGATCAATTTGGCTATTGATACTTGTATGCTTCACGGAGTTCTCGTGCTGTGTTCAGTTCATTTATGTTCTTCTCTAAACTGGTTATTCTAGTTAGCAATTTGTCTAACCTTTTTTCAAGGTTCTTGGCTTCCTTGCATTGGGTAACAACATGCTCCTTTAGCTCAGAGGAGTTTCTTATTACTCACCTTCAGAAGCCTGCTTCTGTCAATTCATCAAACTCATTCTCCATCCATTTTTGCTCCCTTGCTGGTGAGGAGTTGTGATCCTTTGGAGAAGAGGTGTCATGTTTTTAGAATTTTCAGCCTTTGTGTGCTGATTTCTCCCAATCTTTGTGGATTTATCTGCCTTTGGTCTTTGATATTGGTGACTTTAGGATGAAGTCTCTGAGTTGACGTACTTTTTGTTCATGTTGATGCTATTCCTTTCTGTTTGTTAGTTTTTCTTTCTGTTTGCTAGTTTGTTAGCAGTCTGGCCCCTCTGATGCAGGTCTGCTGGAGTTTGCTGGAGGTCCACTCCAGACACTACCTGGGTATCACCAGTGGAGGCTGCAGAATACCAAAGCTTACTACCTGTTTCTTCCTCTAGACAGTTTGCCCCAGAGGGGCACCCACCAGATGCCAGCCAGAGCTCTCCTGTATGAGGTATCTGTTGTCCCCTACTGGGAGGTTTCTCCCAGTCAGGATACACAGGGGTCAGGGACCCACTTGAGGAGGCAGGCTGCCCTTATCAGAGCTTGAACGCTGTGCTAAATATTTTTTATTTTGCTTAATTGTATATTTATGTTACCAAAATATTTGATAAATGTGTTTTGCTGGTACATTTTAAAAACACTTAGCTTTAAGGAATTTTATGTTTTATTTACATGGAGCAGTCAATTCAGAGATTCTTTTCACCAAGTAAATTTTAGCACCAGCAGATCTTCTCCTCTCCTCCCCTCCCCTCCCCTTTTCTTCCCTTGCCTTCCCTTTTTCTTTCCCTTTCCTTCCCTTTCCCTTCCTTCTTTACACAGTCTCTTTCTGTCACTCAGGCTGGAATACAGTGGCATGATCTTGGCTCCCTGCAACCTCTGTCTCCCTGGTTCAAGAGATTCTTGTGCCTCAGCTTCTCAAGTAGCGGGAATTTCAGGCATGCACCACCACTCCCGGCTAATTTTTATATTTTTAGTGGAGGTGGGGTTTCACCATGTTGACCAGGCTGATATTGAACTCCACACCTTAAGTGGTCCACCAATGTAGGCCTCCCAAAGTGATGGGATTACAGGTGTGAGTCACAGCTCCTGGCCACAATCTTCTATTCTTTAAAAAAGGCTGCCTTCTTGTACCTTGTCTGGGCCTAAAACCCAGGGGGCTATAGATTGTATAATTATACTATACAGTACCTGGCTTTCAAAATCTTAAAATTCAAGTCAGCATACCTTAAAAAAAAATCTGCCAGGTGCGGTGGCTCATGTGTGTAATCCCAGCATTTGGGAGGCTGAGGTAGGTGGAGCACCTGAGGTCAGGAGTTTGAGACTAGCCTGACCAAAATGGAGAAACTCCATCTCTACTAATGATACAAAATTAACCGGACATGGTGGTGCATGCCTGTAATTCCAGCTCCTCAGGAGGCTGAGGCAGGACAAACACTTGAACCCAGGAGGCAGAGGTTGCAGTGAACCGAGATTGCACCATTGCACTGCATGCAGCCTGAGCAACGAGCAAAACTCCCTCTCAAAAAACAAACAAAATGACAACCACAGAAAACCCTTAAATTATTTTTAAATTAATTTTCTCAATGATTATTTCAATTTACTCTCAAGAAAACCCTGAGACAACGTAGATATTTTCTTTGTTGTAAATAAAAAAAATACTGAGGTACATAAAATGAAATGTGATGTGGTAATATAAATGGAGTGAAATCTCAGGGGTTCTAGCTTTCAGCCCTTTTTCTCTATATGACTTAGTGTTCATTCTCTTTCTCTCCACACACACAGACATACATGTGCTTATATGATACACATACATCTATACATATATATTTTTATATGGACAAAAATTTAGGGGCTATCCTTTCTGCTTCCTTTTCTATCTTAACTTTGGTTTAATGGATTGATATTACATTGAAGGTTTTTTCTTAATAAAAGCCCAGAGCTGATAAGTTTCTTTTTGTAAAGAAACTGATAGAACAATTATTATGTTTGATGACATAAACAAAAAATTGTTCCATAAGTTTCTTTTTATAAAGAAACTTATAGAACAATTTGATGCATTGTTTGTTTAATATTTAGGGCTCAGGGATCAGAAAGAAGATTGTTATCCTGTCATACATATTTATGTAGACCCCATGTCCTAGTTTTCTTGGAATGGTTTGAATTTATGCCTCTAGTCCTGAAATAATTATTAATAGCATTTCTTCAACTTTCAAAACTGTCTTGGTTTGAAGGACAATATATGGTTATTTTGCAACCCTTCTCAAAATCTCTGGAGAATAAGGAGCGTTGAAAATAAGTATAAATGTAAATTTAATCAATTCAAAAGTGAAACAGATGACTAAATTGTCCTTTAGGGCCCAGAGATGAACTAGAGAACACAGCCTGGAATGGAACTGCTGGAGAGTAACACTTTTCCAATGTATTGTGCTATTTTAAATGAAAAATAAAAGCTGAAAACAATATCAGCCTTTATGTGGAGGCAGAAATGCCATAATCACCTTCTCTGTGGCTACTCTTCCTTCTAGCATGTTCAGCATGGTAACTTCTAGCTGTCATCCTGGATAAAAGCAAGCAATAAAATGATGAACACTCTTTCACTCTTTAGTTCAGTTCCTAGAACTAGTAATGCTTTAAAGGGGGTGAGGTGCCACTTTTATGCTAGGAAATACAATTTGCAAATACCAATTTTTAAAAAATAATTGAGGAAGAAAAAATACTAAAGAATATCACAAACTCTACTCAGAAATCTTTTATACCATGCAACAGTTTTAGTGGTCATAATGGCATCATGTGATTGATATTATAATAACTTAAATCCAATCACATACAAAAACTCTACAGAAAGCTTCCAAATTTTATGTTATTGTCATAATTTGTATCTATTAATATTGTATATCCTTTAACATCTTTTTATTTATATGTATTTTTAATAAGTTCTCTAACTTTCATACTATAGTTAAAAGTGATTATGGACCAGTTGCAGTGGCTCATACCTGTAATCCAGGCACTCTGGGAGTCTGGGGCAGGAGGATTACTTTAGGTCAGGAGGTTGAGACCAGCATGGCCAATACAGTCAGACCCCATCTCTACAAAAACAAAACTTAGGCATAGATTGTAGTCCCAGCTACTTAGGAGGCTGAGGCAGGAGGAGCAATTGAGCCCAGGAATGCAAGGCTGAAGTGAGTTATGATTGTACCACTGCACCCCAGACTGGGGTGACTGACAGAGTGAGACTCCATCTCTAAAAACAAAAACAAAAACAACAACAACAAAAAAAGTGATTATGCACCACTGTTACAATATTAGAGTACTGTTAATTTGATTAAATATTTATATTTGCCAAAGAGTTTTATAATTTCATAATTTCTATATGGTGTATATGGCTTAGGTTAATCTCTTTCCTTCTCCTTTATTTTCTTTTTTTTTATTTTCTTTTTTGGCCCATGGATGTCCGATTGCTCAACATCTTTTGTCAAAAGCCTTTGCCCATTTAATTGCTTTTCACTTTGATTAAAATTTAGCTGGTCAAGGTATCAGTTAAAAAAAAAAAGTTCAAAACCTAATAAATGAATTCAGCAAGGATGCATGACGCAGAATCAACACTCAAAATCAAACACTTTTATGTATTTACAACTGACATGTGGAAACTGATATTGTTTCAATGAAAATGAAATACCTGAGTATAATCTTAGACAAACTTACAGGATCTATATACTGAAAGTTATTAAATGCTGACTTAAAAAATCAAATAAAGAACTAAATAAATGGAAGAACATACTATGCCCATAGATAAGAGGATTAAACAAAGACTGATTTTAAATTTTAAAAAAGATAATTATGTTTTCCTTAAAGAGTTGACGAAGATTAATCAAGGTATATGTAAATTGTTTGATAATGTCAGCTTTACTAGTAGTTTTATTAACATACCTCTTTTTTCTAATATCCAATCTGTTAATCAATTAGTTCTACCCCCTTGTATCTATAAAAGACATTCTCTTCGCAATTCTCTTTTACTTAGTTCAAACATTTATTAGTTTCTTACCAGTTAATTGGTCTTTCTTATTCTAGCCCAATACCTGTCCAAGTTCCAACCCACTCCAAATGGATTCCTATTAAAATTCCCAAATCTGATCCTGTGTCTGTCTTGCTTATAAATTCTTTACTCCTTGTAGTAAAATTATTACTGTGCTATCATGCAAGAGAGAAGAGGGATTACACCAGAGGAGATTACCCAAGAAGAGGAGGAAAAATAGCAGTAATAACAACAAAAGCAAGTACAACTGACATTGTTGAAAATTTTTTCAATTTGAGATAATGGAAAGAAAATAAAAGCAAGAATAAGTGTTATTGGTGCATTATTCTGGTTACAATTCCTCAGTTTTGCCCAAATGTTTACATTGTACCTAGCTTCAATATAGTTATCCAAACTAGGAAAATAGTTTTCTGACTGTATTAGTTGCCTAGGGCTACTTTAATAGGTCTTACAAAAGTATACATATACTTGTCATATGACTCAGCAATTCCACCCTTAGTATTAACTCCCAAATGATAAAAACTTCTAGGTACACAGATCCTTAATAATGAATGTTCACAGAAGTTGTATTCATAATAGCCAAACGTGGAAGTAACACAAAGGTATGTGGATAGATGACATTAAAAATGGTAGTCTATTCATTAATGGAATACAATTCAAAAATAAATAGGAGTAAACTACTGATATTTGAAATAATGTGGATGAAGCATAATGTGTAAGAAAGAGAATGCTGACATAAAATTGTATATCTTGTCTGATTTTATCACATAAAATGCTAGATAAGGCAAATCTAACATATTGTAAAGAAAAGGTGGTCACTGGTTGCCTGGGGTGTTGGGATATGGGTGTTGAGGAAGTCATTAATTATAAAACAGCAAAGTATAATTTTTAGCAGTATTGGAAATATTCTATATCTTGATTGTGGTGATGATAATTACATGCATGTATACATTCATCAAATATACACCAAAAATTGGTGTATTTATGGTATGTTCATCTTTTCCAAATAAAGATGATTTTAAAATAGACAAGGATGATGAAAGTTAAATGAGATAAGGCCGAAGTTAATATATTGACTCACTGTACTATTTAATGAGATGATGCTAGACAAATATTTGAAGAGCTACTTTATTTTTCAGACAAGGAAAATATGTAACAGGAATATTGGCAGAAAAGAAATAAAAGTTATTTTTAAGGATTTAGCATAAATGTACAATTGATTGTGTTGGAGAAACTTTTTGAAAAGCTTTTCAAGCCCAATTCTGAAAATATGCTTCAGTTTACGTAGATAAAAACTAAGTTAAGTATGTGAACTCATGTCAACTCACATAGATAAAGCAGCTTATTAAGTATACTAGTTTCCTGGCAGTAGAACACTTCAGATTTTAGAAACGATACATTTGCACAGTATCATAATTTAAGAAAAGCCAATATGGAGTCTCACTGATCTATTTGGCCCTTCTTTTACCCTACCATATTCTTTCTTTACTCGGTATTTTAAAATATAATTTTAATTTTTGTCACAAAATATTTCAAATATGTAAAGTACAGTGAAGTATATGACACATTTCATTTAATGAATGCCATTTTGACATACTTGCTTATTTTGCTATTGCTTTTTGAAGAAATTAAATGTTTTAGGCAGGCCCAACACACCAGGCCCTCTCCCATTTCACTATTTTCTGCCAGGTAACACACATCTTGAGATGGTAGCTATACTTCTTCCTGCATGTTTTCTGGAAACATATTGCATTTGATTAATTGTATTTCATTTTATTTAATATGTGTACTATGGTACTATATCTTATTGTCTCTGTCTTTAATATTTGCATGTGTTAGTTGCATCTCTTTTAATCTGTTTTATTCATTCACTTTTTTCAAGAAGTATTTGTTTTGATACATGCAGCTCTAGTCACTCATTGTTATTGTCATTTCTGAAATGGAATACTGCAGAGTATGATCTCATTATGTAAATACACTACTGTTTATTCATCTAGTCTCCTATCGACGGGCATTTATTTTTCTTTCAGCTTTTTTGTTTTTGCTATTACAAACAAAGGCCTGAAAAATATACTTGTACTTGTCTCTGAGTATTTCTGCTCTGTTTAGGAATTGTGCCTGAAAGTGGAATTATTTTCATTACACGCTTTCTTCAACTTATGATGGGGTTACATCCCAGTAAACCCATTGTAAATTGAAAATACCATAAATTGAAAATGAATTTAATACATTTGATCATCACAGCTTAGCTTAGTCTATCATAAATATGTTCAGAACACTTCCGTTAATGCACAGTTGGGCAAAATTATATCCAAAAAAATGCTGGAATGTAGTACACTGTAGAGTATAGGTTGTTATCCTAGCAGTCATCATGTGGCCGACTGGGAGCTATGGCTCACTGCAATTGCCTAGAATCTCATGAGTATATCAAACTACATACCTCTAGCCTGAGAAAATACCATAATTTGAATTGTGAAGTATGGTTTATATGGAATGTGCTTCACTTTTTTACCATTGTGAAATCAAAAAGTCATGAATCAAATAATCATAAGTTATAGACCGTCTGTGTTACTTTTGAAACTCTACTACTTCAAGCTTCAATTTAAATAAGAACACATCATTCTTTAAAGTCTAAGGGACGAAAGTCAGCGTCTCATTGAATTTTCTCCTTACCAACACTGGGTACTATCAAAACTTCAAGTTTTTTGCTAATTAGATGTGGTATCATATTTGCTTCAAATTGCATGTTCTTGATTACTAGTAAAGTAAATCATTTTATCATGTGTTTGTTGGTCTTTTGGATTTTCCTCTTTGTAAATTGCCTGTTTTTAGTATTCTGGCCATTAAAGAAATAGGTTATTATCTTTTTCTTATTGGTTTATAGGGGTTCTTTATAGTTGAGATACTAATTTTTGTAGAATATATACATTGTAGACATCACCCATCAATTGCTTGTATTTAATCTTGTTTATGGTAGATTTCGTCATGCTGAACATTTAAATATTTATATAGCCAATTTAAAATCTTTTCAAATTCTTTGATTTTGTGCACACTTTATTTTTCAATTTAATGTTTTTTCATGTTCTGGACTCTAATCCTCTGACACTTATTTCTTTAAGTAATATAAATATTTGATTTTTTCTATATTGATAGACAGTTGTTCCAGGATTAGTTAATCTTTCTTCAATTCATAATTTGCCATTTATCAATTTCATATATATCTGTAACTTGATTTTGGTTCTTGCTGTTTTTTTCCGATGACCTGTATATTCCTTTCTTTCAGTGCTCTACTCTATTTTATAAATAATTTCTATGAGTTTGCAGGAAGAAGAGGGTAATTATTAACTGTCATGTTTATATAGTTGAAATCCAGTCATTTGCATTTCTTAAACAAATGTTCTAGTTATTTCTAATTGCAAAGCAAAGAATATTTTAAAAGAAGGACCTAGAAATCAGCTGTATTATGGGGAGAGGAGTATCTTTTTCTTGAAAAATCTTTAACTCTAGAATGTAATTTGATAATGTATTTTGAGTAGAAGACTCATGTCACTGATGTTTCTATAACTGTTCTTGTCTTTAGGTAAAGCCTTTCTGTACTTATCTTTTTTACACCAATATATGTTTCTCCACTGAGCAGCCATGTACAGTCAGTAGCTTTTTAGGGACGCCCCTATGTTTTTCACAGAAACCATTTCAATAGTCTTGTGTTTTCTTTGTCTAATTTGTCTGTGTCTGTATTCTTTTCCT
>NW_016107752.1:194595-200006 GCF_001604975.1 Cebus imitator
AAAAGCTCCAAGATTTTGCACACCCTTGATTTTCTTTCTTAAAAAAAAAATGACAAACTCATGGATGACAAACTCTAACTGCTCTTACAAAACTTAGATTGTTACCTGGTGAATGAAAAATATGTGCAGGCCCTTTTCTAAATGTTCTTTGTCTCTTTGTTTATTTTGGGGGACGGAATCTTGCTGTGTTGCTCAGGCTGAAGTGCAGTGGTGCAATCTCGGCTCACTGCAACCTCCACCTCCTGAGTTCAAGCGATACTCCTGTCTCTGCCCGTGAGTATCTGGGACTACCGCACCTGGCTAATTTTTGTATTTTTAGTAGAGATGGAGTTTCACCATGTCAGTCAGGCTGGTCTCAAACTCCTGACCTTAGATGATCACCTGCCTCAGCCTCCCAAAGTGCTAGAATAACTGGTGTGAACTGCGCCCAGCCACAGTAAGTGTTCTTGAAATTAAATCATCAACTAACTACCATGAAAATCTGGGGCTTGAAAAAAGAATTACTAGAATTTAACAAAATAATGTGCATATGAAAAATCTGCATCTTAGTGACATCTTTTAATTTTGTCCTTTGTGGTAACTTAGATCTCGTGTACCTGTGTAACCATTAGGTACGTTAGATCCTGTAATAAAACTTTAAGCCAATTTTTTTTCTGTTATTCTTCATTTCTTTCTTCATTTTTACTATTTGTTTCTAGATAAAAAGTTCTAAAAAAGTTAAAATGCACCATCCTGGTATTCACAAGTGATTTTATTACTAAGTTACCTATGATTTGTGATCTGGGTGTTCCTTCTGTTGTAGTTGTTGTTTAAAGGTAAGAGTAGCTATAAAACTTATTTTAAGAAAAATTTTCCCACCTGCTCACTACACTCTTCAAATTTTTCAGTTTTAAATAATAGAAAACAAACAAACAAAAAAAAGCAAGGGAAGTAAATTGATTTTGGTTACATTACCTTCTTTCCCCCCAACTGTTGACATTGTACATAGTTTCAGTACAGTTTTCCAAACCAGAATAATAGTTTCCTGACTGTAATAGTTGCCTAAAGCTGCCTTACTAAGTCTTGCAAAAATCCACATATATCTATCTTAAGATTCAGCAATTCTACCTTTATTATTTATCCCCAAATAATAAACCTTATAAGTACACAGATATACTTAATAATGAATGTTCACAGAAGTCATATTCATAATAGCTGAAACCTGGAAATAACCCAGAAGTACATCAATAGGTGAATTTGAAAAATTGTGGTATATTCGTCAGTGGAATTCTATTCAAAAGTAAATAGGAATAAACTGATATTTACAACAGAGATGAAGCATGAAGTATGATGTGTGAATGGAGTTCTCATTTCAGTGTAATCCTCTGAAAATGTCTTCCTCTGTTGTGAAATTTTCCCATGATGGGAAAACTGATACACTTTAAAGGATGCTGCCATTATAGAGGTAGAGCCATATTTTTTCATGTTATTCTTCTGTAGTGCTTATATATAACTCCTACTTTCAGATCAAGGCCAATATTAAAAATAGTGTTGCTCTACTTTGTTGTGTAGCAAAACTGGGTTCATTACTCCTGGCACAGTAACCTACATCTGTGTTTAACTGCCTTTTCTCCTTTCGAGGGTAGCAATTTCGGTAGTTGCACTGCCAGCCAAATGCCTATTACCACTGCCTATTTTGAAAAACAAACAAACAAGGAAAACAAACTATAAATAGAAGTATATATCAAGGTTAAAAAAGTGCAATAGAGCTGGCGTTCTCTGGGGTTGTAAACATTTGTTCATATAATTTGATTCATATAAAAATACAATGCACTAGGTGGTTTCCAACTTATGCTAAACTACAATTAGATGCTCTTTTCCCTCTTCGTTATTCAGGTTTCTGCTTCTCATTCTTTCTCATTTATGTCTGCTCCTTCCTGAGGCTATTCCTTTTCCACCTTTTTGATCTGTAATCATGATTTCAGGTGTCATTGTCTGCTACACTCTTACCCCAAGTCAGCTATGGAAGGGCTGGATTGTCATTGTATAGTAAAAAATCATTAACAAATACTTGTGAATGTTAACCCATATCTGGTTTTCTTTACCTATATTAGGGGCAATTAAATTTCCATCGAGACCTGTTCTGATCCCTAGAACCAAGTCTAATTTTAGGAGGGGAAGAATCACTAGGCTGGAACTTACAAACTCACCTATACTGCTAATGTACTAACAGTACTACTGCTGCTTTCACTGTTGCTGTTGGAACCTTATTGATCCTACTCAATAAAACCTTAGCCTCCTGATGCAGCTGAATCCGCAAAAATTCTAAAGCCAACAGTCACCTGCAGTTGTTACTAGACCCACATTTGCCCACAGTAGTCCACGGTCACCTGTCATTGCTGTTGCTCGTGCTTCAAGGGCTATGAAAAGCAGAACAAAAATCTCCCTTCTGACTGTCTTCCTACTTCCTGCCAGGGTGGCCATTTGTAGAACCTAACCAAGAGTTACCCAGCAAATGGGAAATGTAGCATGTACGTTTCTAGCCTCCGGAGATACCAAGGGAGCATAGGATAGAAATAAAGCTGAGTATTAAGGGACAGATAACCCATATAGTACCTAACTGTGTCAATCCAATAATTTCCTATATTTAGGTTCATTTTGATAGGAGTTTTTTTTCACTTTCTTTTCCCTTACACAGTATGGATCCTGCATATTGTTTAGAAGATAGGCTGTTTATTGAGATGTTGAGTAGAGAAAATATTAAACTCAGGTTTAATACAATAATCTGGTACTAAATGCCATAAATAATCCCAGATACATAACCTTGATTGGGAGGGCTGAAATGGGCTTTTGCAGTATTTATATATAGAAATTTAATTGTCCAAGAGATTTTCAGGTAGTCTGTACATTCAGCTCTGTTGTATAAACTGGAATTATTTAGAATAACAATTTGAAAGAAAATATTGAAAGCGTCCATCAAGCTTGCTGATGTCTAGGCTAATGTGTGAAGAATAGTGTGTGTGTTTGTGTGTGTATGTGTGTGTGTGTGTAATTGAGAAAGAGACTAACACAAAAGCAAAGCAAAGGACCTATAATTAATAATATGTTCAAAGTCTAATTAAGATAATAAATGAAAGAAGCCTATATTATAGCTGAGATACAATTTAGATAGAATATCAGGTCATTATTTTTTTCATGAAATTTTTGGAAGCTGTCAGTGAGAAGCCATGATCAAACTGTGATCAATAATCAGGTAATCCCAGTGCAACAGTAGCAGAGAGTATGATCTAGCAGATTTATCTTGTTTCTATAACCAAATCTCTGCTTCACTGGGATTGAGATTGCTAGAATCTGCTAGTAGGCTATTTTCAGTCTTTTCTAAGTAATTCTTTCTTCTGAGAGGGAAAAAAGACTATTTGATAAAATCCTTTATGTCATTACCATGGTGCTCATATAAGTATCGCTTCAACTATTATGTTAGTTTCCTCCAAAATGATACCCAAGATTTTAATGCATCCCTTATTAATTATAAAGACATTGAACCTGTTAGATTATTTGCTTGTCAGTTTAGTAAACATAAGTATAAGGTGGAAATTAGACATCAAAATTTGCACTGGCCTTAACAGTCATGAAATCTGTCCCAGTGAAACCTGAGCGGGGCTCGATTAAGTGAAAGTGAGGCTCATTACAACCAAGAAAGACAATTATGATTAGCTTCCAAGAAACTAAGTTGGTTATTTCCAGGGAGTTTCCTGGTCTCGTTTTTAGACAGGATTTGATCATCTGCTTATAGAGGAAAGCTTGTTAGTCACTGCAAAGGAAGATCTGAGGAGCATGGAAAGTTGGATGGGCTTTTGAGATGTGAAAAGGGCAGGAGTTCTAGTGGAGGCAGCTGCTTCCTGTCCAAGAAAACAAAAAAACCTTCATATTTTGCCTCACTTCCTTGTTCTGCATCCCCTTACTTCTTGAAGTATTAC
Source organism: Cebus imitator (assembly GCF_001604975.1). Taxonomy (NCBI): domain Eukaryota; kingdom Metazoa; phylum Chordata; class Mammalia; order Primates; family Cebidae; genus Cebus; species Cebus imitator. The sequence continues at coordinate 198,552 of NW_016107752.1, forward strand.
ATTGTTGGTTAAAAACACAGAAATGCAACAACCTAAATTTAAATCTTCTATATATAATGGTGTGTAAACTTAGAAAGTGAGTTCTTCTCTCCACGCCATGAGAACTTTAGCTATAAAATGCAGACATCTTAGCACCTACCTCATAGATTTTTTATGAAGGTTAAGGCAAAATGTAAGCATTCTGTAAATAACAACTCTTCCTTTTTTTGTCCTTCTGCTTTGTTTCACTTTGTTCAGCTGTTTTTATTTCCCTATCAATTTGTGCTCTCTAGTTTTACTCATTGCAGTTTTCTTCCATTCCTTTCTCTGTTGTTCCTCCTCCTCCTACTTCCCCTCATGTGATCTTTCTAATACCATTTATTTTAAATTCCAGTCAACAGTTTCCACTTTTCTATTTCCCTTTCTTTCTGCTTCTCTTCATGTCTTCTTCTCTGACCTTCTTGCCTCTCTTTAGTTCTCATCTTTCCTGCTGTTTTCCTTCTCCCTCATGTGCTCTCTCCTCTCCACTCTCACAGTAACTTCTTATTCACCATGACAGTACTTACTTTATCTTTAAAAGAACTTGAAAGTGTTATTTGTCTATTTTTTTCATTATCTTGTTAATTTTCCTTCTTAAAACAAATGATGGGACCTGGGTGTGGTGGCTCATTGCTGTAATCCTAGTACTTTGGGAGGGTGAGGCGGATGGATCATGAGGTCACGAGTTCAAGATCAGCCTGGCCAATATGGTGAAACCGTGCCTCTACTATAAATACAAAAATGAGCTGGGCGTGGTGCATGCCTATAGTCTCAGCTATTCAGGAGGCTGAGGCAGAAGAATCGCTTGAACCCGAGAGGTAGAGGTTGCAGTGAGCAGAGATCGTGCCACTACACTCCAGCCTGGGCAACAGGGCAAGATTCCATCTCAAAAATAAATAAATAAAAATAAAAATAAAAATAAACAGATAATGTCTTTCTTTGCCTTGTGATAAGGAAAAACAGAAGGTGTGCAGTCTAATGATTTTACCGAGCTAATCATCTAAGGATATGTTTCTTCCGAGACCTGGAACCAACCCAAATGCCCATCGACGATAGACTGGATAGGGAAAATGTGGCACATATACACCATGGGATATTATGCAGCCATCAAAAACAATGAGTTTGGGTCCTTTGTAGGGACATGGATGAACCTGGAAACCATTATTCTCAGCAAACTGACAGAAGAGCAGAAGATCAAACACCGCATGTTCTCACTCATAGGCGGGTGTTGAACAATGAGAACGCATGGACACAGGGAGGGGATCACTACACACTGGGGTCAGTTGGGGGGAAATAGGGGAGGGACAGTGGGTGGTGGGAAGCTGGGGAGGGATAGCAGGGGGAGAAATGCCAGATGTAGGTGATGGGGAGGAAGGCAGCAGATCACACTGCCACGTGTGTACCTATGCAACAAATTTGCATGTTCTTCACATGTAC
>NW_016107752.1:201676-211469 GCF_001604975.1 Cebus imitator
AAAAAAAAAAAAAAAAAGAAACCCAAACTACACTTCATTTTATTCTGTTTATTTCTACTTTGGTATCTTTCTTCCATTGTCTTTTTCTTTCATTTTAGAGAAAGTATTCTTCACCCTTATTTCCAAGCTTTGTCTTGCCATATTTTTATATTCTCCTCATCCATTACTCTCTTGTCAGTTACTGCTTTTCTTTTCATAATCCTCAAAAATCTCCCTTCTAGGATTCTTCCTTCAATTTTGAAATATACCAACCTCATTAAAAGCTAACTTGGTTTTATTGTCTTTATCAATCATCAAGTTATCCTTTCCTGAATATTCATACCTTTTTCATACATGAATGGCCTCTACATGCTACTTCCACCTCTTGTCAGCATATTCTAACACTTTGCAATCTTAGTTCTTCCATTTGTCCACTGAATCACCAAGTCCATTGATGTTTTCTTAGGCCAGATCCTCCTGGACTTTATATAATTTGATCATTTTTTCCTAGATTTTAGTTCTTAAAAGAATATTTTATATTCAAGAAGTAAAAGGAACACAAAATGGAAGCTAAAATTGTTCTGCATTATGTCATTATTTTTAGTTTGTAATATGGAAATAGGTAAAAGTTCTCTTCCCTTCATTTTTCAAGCTAACCTCCCAGAAATAATCTTCCACTAACATTTTAATGTTAATTCCAATAACAATAGTAATTTAGTTTTATTGGTTTCTAGTAATTCAGTTTTTTAAGAAAGTTGGAATAAACATCTTTTAAAATATTTATTTGTGTCTTTATATTTATCATGTGTACAAATATATATGTGCTAATATTTTAACTGTAATATATAATTTATAATTAATATATACACATTACATTACATATAATATATAATAGACATATATTACATGTAATTTATAATGTCATATATACTTTAACTCTCCTTTTGCTGATTATATTTTCAAGATTATCTTTTATTTCTTTAGACATATAAATCATACCTATAGTCTATGTCCAACAATTTACATCTGTTATGAGAGTCTTTTATCAGTTGATTTTTATTTTAGTTGTTTTTTGTTTATGTTGCTTAGTTTCTTGTGTTTTGTAAATTTTCAAAACTCTGAGTTTTCGTTTTTCTTGACAATTTATGTGTAGATACTTTGAGACTTGATTTATAGATAGTTTATCCAGAAAAACAATTTGTGCTAGAGACTGGGAAAACTATCAAATAAAGGCCACTTTATTTCAATATTTTTGACACTTAAAAAATGTTTATGGAAATGTAAGTTACCTATAGAAAAGTGTGTTAAGTCCAAAATTGACCTTATGAATTATTAAAAGCTAAACACAATATTCATTCAAGTAAAATAATGGGACTTCGTCAGGCGCCTCCTGGTGCCCATTTCTTCACTTCTTCCCAAAAGTTGCTACAGTATTACCTTAATATCCAAACTTCCTATGTGTGAACTTTTCTCTGCAACTTTTAATTTTCTTTTTAACGTTTCAACCTAGAGAAAAGTTGAAATAATAGTAACTTGAATACCCAACCTTTGTTTCCTAGATCACTGATTTGTCAGCATTTTGCACATCCTGGGCTATATCTTCTGTAAGTTATCAGAATCCACTCTGCAGGGTCTAGCAGAAACTTTAAGGGTGAGAGAGTCTTTGACAATAGGTTACATCTCAGTGTTCTGGGTTGTACTTCATTTTGAAGCTCTATGCTTTTCATACTTTGGTGTCAGTTCAGCATTGCATTTAAAATGATTTTTTAAGTATATATTTTATACTGCCTTACTGTTTAATTGGAGGGTGGTACAGGACAGCTAATGTACCATATTGTCGAAGCAGAAGTTTGCTAGATTTTAGATATAATTATATAGGTGCTGGTTTAGAGAATTGAGAGGAAAAAAATGTATGAATGGAAATCATAATGGATGTCAATACTTCTGAAATTACAAAAGATGAACCACTTGGAATTCTTACTTATTATAAAGAGTTTTCACGGACCAGGCCGGGGAGAATACATAATGCTTATAGGTATGGTGTACCTATCTAATGTGTTGTCTAAATGAGGCTGTTTTGAAAGTGAAGTGACGCTGGTAATAATTACTCTCATTAGAAAAAAAAAGGCATAACTTGTTCCTGTCTGGGTCCTGTCTGGGGCCAATTGGGATATGCAGTTGCCCTAATTATAGCTTACTATACTTTTTAAGAAATGAGTATGAAATTAAATATAAAAACAGATATGTGTGTGTAAGTGTGTAAGTGTGTAAACCTTTTTTTTTTTGAGATGGAATCTTGCTCTGTCGCCCAGGCTGGAGTGCAGTGGTGCAATCTCGGTCACAGCAACCTCTGCCTTCTGGGTTCAGGTGATTCTCCTGCCTCACCCTCCGTAGTAGCTGAGACTAGGCACATGCCACCATACCTGGCCAATTTTTTTTTAATTTTTAATTTTTAGTAGAAACGGGTATCACCGTGTCAGCCAGGATGGTCTCAATCTTCTGACCTCATGATCTGCCCACTTCGGCCTTCCAAAGTGTTGGGATTACAGGCGTGAGCCACTGCGTCCATCCTATGAGCCTCTTCTTAAAGTCTTTATTGAAGGCATATGCTAAGTGTCCAGATGCCAGCATTCACAGAGTTTCATGGTAAAACTAGTGTAAGTATGGTGGGATTAAAAGTCTTGTTTTTGTCTACATACAGTTTAGAAAAATCCATGTCTTATGAAAGGAGATTAAAAGATAGAAGTAGTTTCTCTATTAAAGGCATTCAAATGTAGATTTGAACAACTGCTTTAAGGATTGTTTGGTGGAAATTAAAATATTAATCAGGTTCTTGAATTACCTGAAAGGCCACTTTCAACTTGGAGGTTTTGTAATTCTATTTACTCTCTGTGCATTCTTGTGTTTAGGAAAAAGAGCCATATCCGTTTTTGGAAATGTGGAACATTATGAAAGAGAAAGACATGGAAAATTATCAAGAAACATTTATTAACAGTGTAGAGGCTTGCCATTCTTTCATTGTTTCTCTTTCAGAATGTCAGAGAATCATATTTATTCTGGTTTACACTGTTAATTGATATGAAAAGTAATTAATAATTTATCTGTGGCTTACTTAAAGTAACAGGAAAAATGTCAAATATTGGCCTTTGCCACCTTCCCTATGTGTCCTTATGCTTGGTGTGGAATCCTTTAATTATTTAACAGAAAGATTGTGACAATTATAAGCACAGAAATATCTGATTTTACACGGCAGCTGTCCCAGCTACTTTACGAGGGGCTCAGCTTAATGGCTCCAGGTCCCATTTTCTGGGTAAAGGCAAAGTCCATTCTCATTCAGCCACGGTATACTTAGCATCCTTAAGAGCAACTGTGATGTGTTCAAGGTCAAAAAGTCTTGTTTCATCATCCAAATCAGCAGTTTTATCATAACACAACCTTGAGAGACTTATTTTGAAGGTCTTTCAGCACTTTATGAAAACCCTCTTACAAAATCTCTTCGTTATATTTTAAGTGTTATTATCTTCTTATTTTTTGGCCACTCATGTTATCAAAGTTTAGAATGTAACTTTTTAAAGCTCCATGACTTTGGCTAAGAGAAGAGACAAGTTTAATTAAGAAACTTGTTCATCTTCAATTATGGCATATAGTTTCTTGATATATTTTTAAAAGAAACAGCAATGTTTTTCTCTCTTCCTGTGTAGCATGTCCTTAAAGAAAAATTTCTGTTGGCAAAAATGCCAAAGTTTTGGAAAAATAAGGAAGGATGAAGTATCTGACTGCATATCTTTAGAAAGTTTTGGATTATGGAATTTTCCTGGTAAAAATCTCTTTTCCCTCATACCTGCCTACACACGCAATTGGATGACACTTAAAATATCAGTCTCTAGAGATTGGTAATAGCAAAAATTAGACAGCAATAAATTAAATGTATCCTGTCCCTTCCTGCGTATGAAGAATCAACCCCTCTGTCTTCTACTTTCAATACTTTATTTCCTATGATAAAATGAATAAGCACAATGCAAATATTAGATGTATAAATATATATTCATTGACTCAAAGAACATTGAATAGTTTTTGTTTTCTAAATCACTTCTTGGATTTACCAATTTTATGAATGTTCTCTGAGTGATTATTATTTGATCTTTTTATTCCAAGCATCTAATAAACTATGCTTTGTATATTGTGCCTTGTATCAGCGAGAATCTGTTGCTTGTACAGAACAGAAGCACTCTCAGGAATCTCCAGAGTTAATGGTTTATTATAAGTATGCAAATGCTAAAGCTGTAATAAAGATAAGTCAGGCCTGTGAATCTTTACACTAACACTCTGTTGTTAATAAGCTCCAGCTACTCTGCTCATCTCTGTTGTCCGAGACACCGTGGAGCACGTAGCTCATTTTCCCTAAGAATTGGATGCCTTATGTTCTGTCCCAAATAGCTGGCCTTATAAGTTATAGCTTATGCATATTCATGACTTCAGTAGCTTCAGGACTCCTCAAAGTTCCCGTCTCAAGGCCTTGCTCTGTGTACCTGAATAACTTCAGCTCCCACTGGTTATATCCTTCCACTTCGAAGTCAGACCTGAAAGAGAGAATGCATTTGATGTGGCCTCTTAGCACTGCAGTTTCGTATATGGTGGGCTAAACCACCTCAGAGGCTTCATACAGTCAGCTCTCATTGTGGAGGATAGGAACACGATTGTAAATTACACAGTAAAGTTGCTTTAAACTTCTTTCTTTACAAAGTTGTGATATGCAGCTGTTTCCCTTGGAAAGAGCTTGTTTCTGCAGTATTGTGATGATGATTCCAGCCTCTTCTCAACTTAGTTCATTTCGGAATCCCCCCACCGCCTTGTACTCTTTGTTGAAACTACTCTTGCCAAGGTTATCCATGATCTCCATTTTGCCAGATAAAATTATCATGTTTTGACCAGGCACAGTGGCTCACAACTGTAATCCCGGCACTTTGGGAGGCTGAGGCAGGAGGATCACAAGGTCAGGAGTTTGGGACCAGCCTGGCCATCATGGTAAAACCCCGTCTCTACTGAAACACTAAAAATAAGTCAGGTGTGGTGGTGCATGCCTGTAATACCAGCAATTTAGGAGGCTGAGGCAGGAGAATTGCTTGAACCCCGGAGGAAGAGGTTGCAGTGACCTGAGATTGCACCATTGCACTCCAGCCTGGGCGACAGGGTGAGACTCCATCTCAAAAAAAAAAAAAAAAAAAAAAAAAAAAAAAAAAAAAAAAAAAAAAAAAAAACGAAAAATCAGGTTTTATCATTCCTCATCTTATTTGTTCTTTCTGTAACAGATTAGTTGACCATTTTATTCTTGTTGAAAATTTTTTTTTTTTTTTTTTGACAATCTCACTCTGTCACCAGGCGCCAGGCTGGAGTGCAGTGGTGCGACCTCGGCTCACTGCAACCTCCACCTCCTGGGTTCAAGCAATTCTCCTGCCTCAGCCTCCCGAGTAGCTGGGACTACAGGCGTGTGCCACCACGCCCGGCTAATTTTTTTGTATTTTTAGTAGAGACGGGGTTTCACCATGTTTGCCAGGATGGTCTCGATCTCTTGACCTTGTGATCTGCCTGCCTCAGCCTCCCAAAGTGCTGGGATTACGGGTGTGAGCCACCGTGTTTTTTTTCTCCTTTTCACAACTGTGCACTCTCCCAATTTTCCTCCTATCTGCTAAGTAGTTTAGCTCAGTACCCCCTGCTAGATTCTCCTCCTCTGCTGACCCTTGAATTCTAGTATCCTAGGCTTAGTCTTAAATTTTATACTCTTTCCGACCCATATTCTTTCTCGAAAAAAAGCCTTTTCTAATTCTCTAAATACCACCTATATTTAAAGACTCACAGGTGTATATCTCTAGTTCTAAATCTTTCCTCAGTGACAAACTCCTACTTGACATACTCGAATTCCAGTAGGCCAGCTCACGTTCATTATGATCAAAACTGTATTCTTGATATTACAACCAAACCTGTTCCTATTTGATTCTCTATTCCAGCTAGATGCTCAAGCTCACAACAAGCAAAGAAAAAAAATCACACACACACACTTAAAAAGGTAAAAAAAAAACCTTTTAAAAATTATTCTCACCTCCCACATGAAATCAATCAACAAGTACTATCAGCCGTGCCTCCAAACTATTTGTGTTTTTTTCAACCTGAGTCCCTTAGCCCCAGCAACTATAATCATCCACTTTGCTTTCTGCAATGTAGTTTTTTAACTAATCATCCCTTTTTTCACATAATCTATGCTCTGCTGCCAGAGTAGTAATTTTAAAATGTGATTAAAACCCATGTCACTCCCTGAATAAAAATCTTCTAGTGGTTTCTACTTGCCCTTAGTGAGAAAAGAAAAGTACAGAAACTCCAGCACATTCTAAAAGGCCCTAAATTATTTGTCTTCTGCCTGTATCTCTTGCACCTCATATCTATCCTACCTTGCTTTTCTTTCCATCACTTTCCGTTTCTGCTTTTCAGTTGTAGCAAGCTTATTCTTGATCCAAAGCCTCTTTAACTTTCCAATTATTAGATTAACCCATCATGTCTTCAAAGGCTTGGCTCCTTTTCCCAATCAGGTTCATCTCAAGTGTTACCTCCTGTGAGAATTTCTCAGCACATCCAAATAAAATTAGTTACCTTAGTTATTTATTTTCAGTTTTATTGACTTCTTATTATTTAATGTGTTCTTGTTAATTTATTGTTTACTTCTTTATTGTCTGTCTTTCCTACTGCAACGTAGGCTTCACAATAGAAAAAGGCTAATCCGTCATTATCATTTTATTCTCCATTTTCATTGTCTAGAGCACTGCTTGGTATATGATAATTTAATGGATATTAGTTGAGTGAATAATAAATTATTTGCTATGTATTGAAAACACAGTGAGCATTTGAGCATCAATTAATAGTTGATATACAACTTTATTTAATTATCAACTATTTGAGTGTAAACTGTGCTTTACCTGCTAAACATATGTTATCTCATTCATTAATCATGATTCATCTATTCAATACATATTTATTAATTACCTAAATAAAGGCCTACCAAGAGGAAAAACTATCATCTCTACTCATAAGTGGCTTGTTGTCCAATGAAGACACAGGTAAGCCAGCAATTAAACATAATGTTGCAATTGTCATGATGGAATAAGCTAAAAATTGGCAAAAACATGAATATGTGATGGCATAGACTTATACATTTGTCTGCCTGTGGTTGGTAGCAAAGATACCAAATAGACATTTGACTTCCAATTGACAGCCATAGAAATTAGTAGGCAACCTGTCTTGGAAAGGACATTCCTTAGAGGTAGAGAAGGCAACTGAAAGTGCTTTGACTCTAAGACTGTAAAGTGCATTATCACTTATGGTTATTAATGGCTCACATATTTCAGCTGTTAGGATCAAGGCAAGAATTTCCTGTTGAGGAAATTTTTGTTGTTGTTGTTGAGATGGGGTCTCGCTCTGTCGTTCAGGCTGGAGTGCAGTGGTGCAATCTCAGCTCACTGCAACCTCTGCCTCCCAGGTTCATGCGATTCTCCTGCCTCAGCCTCCTGAGTAGCTGGCATTACAGTCACAAGCCACCATGCACAGCTAGTTTTTGTATTTTTAGTAGAGATAGGGTTTTACCATGTTGGTCAGGCTTGTCTTCAACTCCAGACCTTGTGATCCACCTGACTTGGCCTCCCAAAGTGCTGCGATTAGAGGCTTGAGCCCCCCAGCCTACCAGGAAAATGATTTTTTAAAAATTGTGAAGGAAAAGGAAAAAATTATAACAGAGGATCAAGAGACAAATTTTATATTTTAAAATTTGACTTAGGAATAGTTCTTGGTCTTTGTTGATCATCTTGAGAAGGGCTTACCCTTATCAGTCTTCACAGGACTACAAAAGTAAATGTTTCCTATGTATTAAAAAATAAGCTACCAAATTTATTTATTCTGTGCTGAGCTCCAAAGTGACTGAGATAGGAGATGGCACTTGGCTGGCCTGGAGAGCTCAAGAGGGCAGCACTGTGAGTGGCTGGGCAGCCAGGAGACAACAGATGGCTGAAGCACTGGGCTGAAGCTACAGAACTACAATGAGGGCAAAGATGATGCTGCCTATTCTGACTTTTCTTTTCTTTCTTTTTTTTTTTTTTCTCCGAGACAAGGTCTTGCTGTGTTGCCCAGGCTGTAGTGCAGTCATGAGATCTTGGCTCACTGCAACCTCTGCCTCCTGGTTTCAAGTGATTCCCCTGCCTTAGCCTCCTGAGTAGCTGGGATTATAGGTGTGCATCACCACGCTTGGCGAATTTTTGTATTTTTAGTAGAGATGGGGTTTCACCACGTTGATCAGGCTGGTCTTGAACTCCTGACCTCGTGATTCGCCTGCCTTGACCTCTTTAAGTGCTGGGATTACAGGCATTAGCCACTGTGCCCGGCCTCTGCCATTTCTTAATGGAAAAAGCGGGAAGATCACTTTATTTAATTCAAAAGCTCCCAGCACTTTGGGAAGCCAAGGTGGGCAGATCAGCTGAAATTTTCTTAAACTGATCATCTTTATCATTGTCATGAGAAAGGGTAACATTTTATTTTCAGTCCTTTAGTGCTTTTTAGTAATTCACCGTGAATATTTTACTGATGTCGCATTGACTGTGGGACTTAGCACCATTTACATTTGCAGTCATGTGAATATAATTATCTGTATTCCCTATTGGAGTAATGGTGGAAATTGGGTCATTATACAATTTAAGAGACACCTCCCCAGGCACCCATTATGTTCTTAGGAAGTCAGGAACAGAATTTAAGATTATTAATTTCACACGTCATGTTTTATCCATTAAATTCGTGTATTGGATTCGACACTTTATGGTGTGTATGAGCACCTATATGTGACTCCAGAGAGCAACAGAAATATTACTAAGAGTTCTTCAAATAATGTTGATAATCAAAATCATGTATAATGGTAGTGCCAAGCCTCTGGTGGTCATTCTGATATGTTAGGCATGAAAATCAGTGAAGGAAAATAGCCTCAAGACACAAAGAAACAGGGACATTGGTCATTTCAGGATCAGAGCCTACTGAATTTATTCAGATCAGCAGAACAGCCCAGACAGATCTAATTTTTCACACCATCTCTCTCAATAAATAGCCTTTCCTATTCTGAAGTTGACACTTTATTTTAATAATAATCCATTCTGTCACAATGGTTATGTTACTCTTTACAATAATCACTGTATTGGCATGAAACAATATGAAAATTGTAGTTAAGGGGTATACATGCCTGCATTAAATCCTAATTTTGTCAACATCATATACAGCCCTCAATTAAAACCAAGCCTCTAAAAATCTTCCCCAGTTGGTTCCCTTTGATGTCTGACTTATCATAGAGTCATACAGTGGTAACACTCTTCTCCTGGTAGCAAGGATAATTCATTACATATATTGAGAAAGTTAATATCGTTATTTTGAAGATGTAGAACATAAAGTTGGGAGTGGGACAAAAATCACAGGAGAACAGATGTTTCAGAAGATATTGTTTATTTTTCTTAAGATTTTAATCTTATTAAATTAGCTAAAAAACCAAAGCCAGGATAGAAACAGGCTTTCTGTAGGATTTAGTTGCAATGGAGCTCTGTTTGTAGTTTGTGGCAACTGCCATAACAGGAGAGCACAATAACAGGCTAAGCCAGATGCCCTTCAGCATCCAAATCAATTCATCAAAGTGCAGCAGGGAAGCAAGAGTCAAAGCAGCCAGTTCAGGAAATAAATCTATGAATACTCTAAGATCAATGGCCATTTTATAAATGTAGAGGCACAGAAGCTTTGTCTTTTT
>NW_016107752.1:211668-257410 GCF_001604975.1 Cebus imitator
TAGAGACAGGGGTTTGCCATGTTGGTCAGGCTGGTCTCGAACTCCTGACTTCAGGTGATCCACCTGCATTCGCCTCCGAAAGTGCTGGGGTTATAGGCTTGAGCCACTGCACTCGGCCAAAAGCTGCTATTTTAAATCATTTTCATATGAATATATGAAATCTAAGTTAAGCAGCAGTCTTTGAAAAAAAATTAATGTGGTAGAATGATTTCCCATAGATATTGTGTTGGAAGAACTTTCTATAATCCTGAATATCTGATAAATGTTAACTCTTCTCTAGGTACCAAGGTAATAACTTGTGAAAGTTACTCTAGTTCTGGTTTACAAGCATTTAAATAAAGTCTTTGAGGCCTAAATAAAACACAAAGAGAAGAATGTATGGGAAAGAAACAAACCAATATATGACTTTATTAAGTTAGCTTTATTGTGTATGCTGGAGCATATTTTGCTAAATATATAAATATTGAGTTTATACCAATTTATATCAATGCAGACATTTTGCTATAAATATTGACTTGTTATAAATAAATTTTGCTTCTGGAATTTTAGACATTTGTGTCAAACACACAAAGCAAATCTGTATTATCTTGCTTGCCTGAGCTTCCTTTATGGCATTCTGGTATTATGGTATCTCATTTTGCTAATTTTATTCAGTGCTAAAACTTGGGGTAGTAATAGTGGAGTAGATCACGTCAATATCCTGTACTAAGAAAGCAGACTACCTGCCATCCTTACAGAACAAAATTAATCTTAAAACTGTGAACTTTGATAGAAATAGGTCTAGGGAATGCTTAGGGGTAAGGGGAAATGAATGAATTAGAATTTGTATCACAGTTTTGCCACAGTGAACTTCAGGCTGCCTCCAAGAGGTCAACCTCTTCCTTCGTAGCCCTTGTCCACGTGTGGACTAAAACTCCTGCCCTTGGTTTTCCTTATGGCTGTTGAGAAAGTCTAGAAGTTCCAATAAAACATTGTTAAATTCCTAGGAAAATAAAAGAAAATTGAACTTGAAGAATTTGAGAAAACATGAGACATTTCATTTTACAGAGTAGAGATGTATGACTTTACTAAGTCAGTTATTTTCAGATAACTGCCTAAGTTTGTTCATACCTTGACTGGGAACTGTACTCTTATTATTAACTGTCTCCTCCTGGAGAGTCAGCATATTTTTACTCAAAATATGGGAATGATATCTCAGTCATCTAAACAGTTTTCCTTAAAGCCTAGAATGCCTTACTTGGCTGCCTATCAAAAAAATTTTTTTTCTCAGTTTCTATTCAAATTTCCCTCAGGCACATCTAATTGAGAACAATTATGTAATTGGATTGGAAATACATTGGTTAAACCAAACACACACACACACACACATACACACACACACACACACAGAGACATACCCCATAAATTTACCAATTCAAGACTTAGAGTCAAATAAGAAGGGGGTAAAATATAATTTGGCTTTCTTGTATGTGTGTTATTGAAGCAGAGGTGTAATACAGTGGAAGACAGCAGGGAGATCACTACATCTAATATAGGTCCACTCTCCTTCTAATATTGATAATTTGTGTTTTTGCTCTTGTTCTTAACTAGTCTGCCCAGAGGTTTATCAATTTTATTGATCTTTACAGAAACCCAAATTCTAGGCTTCATTGGTTTTCTCTGTTGTTTTTCTCCATTTTATTTCGCTAATTTTAGCTTTTTTTTCTTCTACTTGCTTTGAGTTTAATCTGCTATTCTTCATTTAATTTTTAAGGTTCCTGCTTAGTCCCTTTATTTAAAACTTTTTAAAAATCTAACATAGTATAATCATTTATTTTTTCTTACCTAACAGTATAATCATTTATCCTGCTATAAACTTTTTTTCTAAGTGCTTCTCTAGTTGCATCCCACAAATTATGACTTATTGGGTTATCATCATTATTTAGTTCAAAATATTTTCTAATTTCTCTTATGATTCATTTCTTAACTCATGGGTTATTTAGAAGAGTGTTGCTTCATTCTCAAATACTTAGCTATTTTCTAGTTGTATATTTGTTATTGTAACTGCTTTCTAATTTATTTTTGCTCTTATTTACAAAATGTTGTTTTCACTTATTTTAGAATTTCAGACAGCAGGTTTTTTGTGGATTTGCTGTGGTGGTGGTTTTTTAGTTTTAGTTTTTTATTTTTAGTCTAAAATTATTGTTCTAGTCTCTGGTATTTCTATTTAGGAATCGACAGTTATTATTATTGCTCTTCATTTATATATCTGTATTTAGGTGGTGGTTATCTCAGTAGTTTTTCTGTATTTTTGATGGTATACATATATATTGTGATCTGTTAATGTTTTATGTATTCTGCTTTGATTTCTGCTTAGTTTATTTTCTGTTTTTATTCCTTTCTGGAAAATTAAATTTGGAAAATTTTTGCCTAATATTTCTTCAAATAGTTTTGATGCTCCAACATTTCTATTTTCTCTCTTTAGACTCTAATTACAGTTGTGTTAGAGACTATGAAATTGTCCATTATGTTTTTTTTTCCATTTTATTTCTCTGTATTTGTTTGGATTATTTATTTTGATCTGCAACCATGTTCACTGACTACTGCTTTTGTTATCTCAAATTTGTATTAGTGAAATTTATATTTTAAAGTATACTTTAGTTCTACAATTTCCATCTGGGTCTTTTTTTAGTGTTAATTTTTATACTAAGGTTTCCCTGTATAGCATATGCTTTGTGACCGTATTTATTCATGTTTTTGAACATTTAAAAAATAGCTGCTGTATACTCTTTGTTTACTTATTATAACACCTGATTTATATCAGTATATGTTCTTATTGACTGAATTTTAACTTTGAACATGCTTCACACTCTCCTCTTTCTTCATATTTTGTGTTTTTATTGAATTATTGACATTTTGGATAATGCCTTCTAGATCCTTTGGATCCTGTTTCCTTCTGCAGAGTGTTTTGTTGTTTTCAGAACCTAATTATGTTACTGACTGATCACTGTGAATCTGTTTTGTTTTTATACTTTCTTAAAGCAGATACATTTCAATATTGCCACAAATGCAAGGAACAACAGATATCCCGGCTACATAGCCTTTTCTTGAAAGGTATGACTCTTTTGGAATTTTAATGGAAAACCTTAGGTATTTAAGACCCTCTAAGTTAGTGTGATTCAAAACCTTAATTCTGCCTTCTCTGCAGGGGTCAACATCTGAGATAACTGTTCACATTTTCAGTCTTCTTATAGACTACTTTCTATTGGGTTTCTTGGAGCCTTCTCTATATATGTGCATTTCAAGGATCAGGTAATGGTAAGAGCGGAGTTTAAATACACATCTGAGATGGGGACAACCCCTGAATCTTCTTCCTTTATTTTATTTTTTTGAGACAGGAGCTCACTCTATTCCCAGGCTGGAGTGCAGCAGCGCTATCATAGCACTGCAGCCTCCGTCTCCTGAGTACTTGGCTATACAGTGTAAGCTGACTGCGGAGGAAACATAAAATTGAAAATAGAAACTAATTCAGAATAGATAATAAGCTTTAAGACTGGGCCACAAAAAATCATTACCAAAAAAAAATAAAAAAAAGAGGAGCAAGTAAATCACCCCTTCCAGCATAAATTTGCCTGCAGTTAGCTAAGGTAGACCCAGCATAGCTTCCTCCTCCCAAGATAAGGCAAGATAAGGTACTCAAGCAAACCTTTGTACCCGCAGCCCACAAGCCTATTTCTGTAAAAACCTAAAGTAAAAAAAAAAAAAAAAAAGGAAAAAAAAAAAAAACCTGTTTTTTTCCCCAGCTGCGGTCGTGGGAACAAGATACTGCATAGAGAGTGTATGTATTCTCAAGGTTGTAAAACTTGTCACAAGACAATGACTGTTTAAACCTATTTTTGCCCTGCCTTATCTTCCTAAGCCAAAATTTATATAAGCAAGGTGTTTTCCTTTATGTGGGGCTTGTGACTATTATGGGCATTAAGGCCATTGTCAGCTGGAGCTCGAATAAAGAGATTCTCTTGTGTCTCTTGGTCCCTCTGTTCTTCTCGGCTCAAATTATCTCTAACAGACTAATTTATTTTTACTTTTTTGTAGAGACGAAGTCTCACTATATTGCCCAGGTTGGGCTTAAACTCTTGGCCTCAAGTGATCCTCCTACCTCAGCATCTCAAAGTGCTGGGTTTACAGGCATGAGCCACTGTCCCCAGCCCCTTTTTTGTATTTTTAGTCTCATTTGCTGTTGTTCTGGCCACCCCAAATTTCTTCTGTGATGTTCAAGCTAGTAAAATTTCATGTTTTTGCTTTAATTCTCTATGTTCCAGGTTGAAAGACCTTGGTTAAAGTTGAATGTCGAATTCCCTCCAGTTTCTGCCTATTTTGTTTCTCTTTAAAAGTTCTTTTAAGGCATAAAGCATCCCCTTTCTTCCCCTAAGATTTTAATAATTAGTATCATTAGTGGGAATCTTATTCTGATAGAAACTATTTAACAATTACAGGAGGCAAAAGATACTTGAGCAATACACTTTGATGTTGGAGGCTCTTCAAGATGACGGTACATCCCAGTAGCCTGTGTTTTAATCAAAGGCTTAACCTTTTCTTCTCATTTGTTTACATACTTTTAGTCAATGGTAGGCCTTTTCCTTCTCCAACCTGCTCCAGGAACAGGTATCTGATTCTAGGTATGGAAATTGTATACTTTCCACTTGGTTATGAAGAGCTTATTTTGTTTAATATGTAGCTCATTAAACCTGTCTTGCATTCCACACTCATGATAGCCCCAAAGAGAAGCCTGATTTACATTTCATACATTTTTTCTTGTAATTAATACAGAAGTGACATTATTTTACATTGTTCTACATCCTAACTGGAAGGGGAGAGGGTCTACTTTCATTTTTAAAATGATATTTTTACTGGATATAGAAATACAGGTTGGCAGTAATTTTCATTTAGCGTTGTTGTCAGGTTTCCATGCAGTTAATGAAAAGTCAGTTGTCATGCTCATTGTCATTTCTCGGCAGGACATATATCATTTTGTTCTTTTTTTCTTCTTGCTGTTTTTCAGACTGGTTTCTTTCTGGTTTTCAGAGGTGTTACCATAGTGCTTATGTGTGGTTTTCCCTATTTGTATTATATTTGGGTTTTGTAACACCATTTGAATTCATGGCCCAATATCTTCAATGGCTATGAAAATTCTTTACCCTTATCTCATTATATACTGCTCTGACACATTCTCAGTTATAAAAATTACACATTTATTACATTTTTCCCATGATGGTACTATATTTCTCACACTCTTTTCTGTGTTTTCCCTCCCCTGTTTCTGTTTATGCTACATTCGAAATATTTTTAATTGATATTTTATCCAGGTGAATAAGCTGTGTTTTTTTTTTGGTCCAATATCTAATAATTTCTTAAAGAAAGTTTAGAGATTCAGAAACTATTTTATCAACTATTTTATTGATCCTCAAATACTTTTTAGTGACTATATGATTCTACAAAGTACACAAGCACAAACAATTTTTGTAATCTTTATTCTTTTCACTAAAGCCAGTATTTTATACACCTTTTCTCCTGGCATCTATCTGTATTGATCTTTATGTTTTACACTATTATCACTTTATTAAATATCCTAATTTTAGTTACTTATTTTATTAAAATAGCCCAGTTATTATGATTATTCAGGCCATCATTCTGCCCTTCCAATCCACTCTACAAAAGCTATCAGATTGATTTTCAAAATAGATGTTACTTACCTGCTCTAAAGATTTTAAATTTTTTCCACATACTCAATCCATATTTTTAAAATGTTTTTTTGTCTTGTGAATCTTGTTGTTAAAAAACCAGCTTATGGGTAAGGGAAACATGTGAAACACATAAAACAAACTTTCTATGTTGAGGTTGGGATACAAGCAGTTCTTTTCTCCTTCAGGGATCTTTAGTGCAAAAGTTGAAATCACCTGACCTCAGTGGTAGAGGACCCATTTCTTGGCATGATTTTTAACATTGTCTATAGTCAGTTTACATGGTATCTTATATCCCACTGTTTTTCTGTGTGAGCAGAATTGATGTCATCTGGGATCTCTTAGAAATATTAAATCTATGACTTTACCTTATACCTACTGAATAAGGTTCTACATTTTAACATTAATGTGTAGGAAGCATTGCACAGGACCCCTACAGTGTAAGTAATAAGGTTTTCTCCTCTTTCTTAAGTATTTATCATGTTTTAATCTTTGCTTTTTATAATTTATTTATGTATTTTTATCTGTCTTAATTCCATGTACTTTATTCTGAGTTCAAACTTATCATCTCCTCTAATTATATTCTAACATGGAGTGATCTAATCATTCCTCAGCCTGTCTATAGCCCTGAGTTTATACAGCTTTTATAATAATTCACCAAGAGTTATATTTTTGATTATGTACACTTATATTACAACTACTAGACTGTGATCTTCTTAAGAATCATATCCATTAAAAACTGTTCTTACCCATGGTATCTGACATGAAACCTCCCACAAAGGTTTGCTCAATAGTTGTTGAATGAATGAGACATTAGTCATGTCCAGAGTTTGGTATGAAATTTAAGGGAATGCAAATTATTTATAACACAGTTGTATATTAGGTCAGCAGTCTTTCTGCCCTGTATAAGTCTTAAAGGAAGAAGTATTTACCTTAATTTCAGTACTATTGAAGGAAACATAATCTATACTAGGAAGCTGAACGATAGCAAGCTGAGTATGTTTGCCTGGCGTTATCTATTCTCCTGTCATATCATTCTGTGTAGGATAAGTGGTAATATTGGAGTTCTTTTAGGAATGACTATTTTCTCACCTGCTAATTTCAACACATGGTATACTGAAATGGTGGGTGATTGTGAGTATTAATACCATGGGAGGTTTTAACATCTTGAGAAAATGAGCATGTTAGCAACAAATCAGTAAATGAAATTGCTTTTTTTGAAATTAACACTAAGGTCTCAAGCCTAGCCTCCTCTCTGAAAAAAATAAAATTAGTGTCAGGCATGAGCAAATTTGTCTGGAAAAGTTATTAAACAAAATATTACTTCCAATAAAATGCATCCAGTTATTGTTCTCTTGCTAAGAGGTTCATAAAATTGCTCCCAGAGAAGAGGCAGCAGGAGCGGGCATAAAAAATGATGAGTATGATAGATGGCTTGTGGCTTTTCATGTATGAATCAAGTGCCTGGTTAGATGGTAGGTTGTTGTGTTAGTGTAACTATGTACTGGAAGAGTGTTTAAATTTTGAATTTCTACTGACACATTGTCAGGTTATAAGTCAGCTAACCTCACTACTATATAATTTTAAAATTTATTTTTCTTTCTAATGCAACTCTTCAAAATGATCACTACTCTTCTGAAACATAAACTTTCAAAAATTGTATTATTTTTATTTCAATAAGAAGATAAAGCTACTGAAACTCTCTCAGCTTTTCGCTATCACACTTCAAGGTCTCTCTGCATCTTCAGTGATGTTCCTTTTGTATCAATTTATTTGCTTTTGGCTGCAAATAACAACAAAAATCCTGACTGAATTGGCTTTAAAAGTTAAGGTTTTGGCCGGTAATCCCAGCATTTTGGAGGCTGACATGGGCAAATCACCTGAGGTCAGGAGTTTGGACCAGCCTGGCCAATGTGGTGAAATGCTCTCTCTGATAAAATACAAAAACTAGCAAGGCAAGATGGTGGGCACCTGTAATTCCAGGTCTTCAGGAGGCTGTGGCAGGAAAATCACTTGAGCCCCAGAGATGGAGTTTGGAATGAGTCGAGATTGTGCTATTGCACTCCAGCCTGAGCAACACAGTGAAACTCTGTCCCAAAAAAAAAAAAAAAAAAAGGTTAAGATTTTATTATTTCACATAAAAATGGGTTTAATAACATTACCAAAGTCCCAAAAGTATTTTATGTTCTCAAATCTTCTCTACATTGTACTTTGTCATTAGATTTTTGACCTTGAAGAGTGTAAGATGACAGCAACAGCTCTAAGATGCAAACTTTCACACCAAGGAATCAAAGATGGAAGAAATGAGGATTGTGTTTCCTCATTTGTCTCATTTTGAAAATATGGTTTTTTCTGAGAAGTCTCCCTCTCTCTGCTCTTCACATTTCCTGCCCACTCACTTAAACTTTCTTGCTTGCCTCATTTTTCTTTTTAGCACGTCTCACCATTTGTCATGCTATGTGTTTTTCTTCTTTACTTATTGTCTTCAAATTGTACATAGACTCTCATTCTCATAAGGACAGATATTTTTTTTCTCTTTTTCAGTGAATATGCTTCAGACATCCCATTTCCTCATATGTATCCTATCCTTGTCTATGAAATAGAAAGTTTTATTTTTATTTTTTGAAATTCACCTCCTCACTTGGTATCTAAGAATGACAAAAAAAAAATAAAAATCTCACCTCAGTTTCTTTTTACATCTGTGGTCACTTTCTAACTTCTCTGTTTATTCTCACCCTTCTTCAATGAAGATAAAATCAGAGCTGGGTTTTTTTAAATGGAGCTTTTACAGCCTGTTCTAATTTACCTAACTGGGCCAATTGAATCATACACCAAAACATAGGCAGTTGAAAATAAATACTTGTCTACATATTCGGTGTAGTAAATGAAGAGAGGAAAGAAATTATGGAAGATACGTTTAGCGTCATTTTTTTAAATCTGATTCTAAGATGGCATGTTCTCACCGTCTAATAACAGATCTTCTTTTAGCTGTATCTGGTTGTTGATAACTGTAAATTCTCAATCTCCACGACTTGACTGCATTTAGCCCTCAACCTTGTGTCTTGTGTATTAGTCAATGTAGGATAGATTATCTGTGCAAATAAATGGCCCCAAAATTCATGGCTTAAATTATTCATGCTACATCTTTACTGAAGGGCAGGCAGGCTTTGCTTATTGTAGTCATCCAAGGACCAATGTAATAGCCATGAATTCAAACATATCTAGAGGGCCTTTTGTAGGCAATTAAGTGTTCTGGCCAGAATTTGACATAATGTCCCTCCTAACTACAGAGAAATTAGGAGGTATAATTCTATTGTAAGGCCAGGAATAAAACAGAACTGGAACTCTGTTCTGTTTTTAAACAGAAATGATGACTGCCACGTTGTTGTTGACAGAGTGGGTCAAAGAGTCATCATATCAAATATTAACATCATTACCTGAACAAGCAATATAGGTCTAATACTAAATGAGGACTCTTGATCATCCGGCTAGGGTTGAAAGATAAAATATAGGATGCTCAGTTAAATTTTAAATGATAAATAATTTAAAATTATAATTATTTTACAATATTGCACATTTTTGGTCATACAGTAAAGCATATTCATTGTTGATCTAGAATTAAAATTACTTGCACATCCTGGTTTTTGTTCTAAATCTAGCAACCATACCTCTGCCCAAGTTATTATTATGATATTCATTTTTTGTTGATTTGCTCCTAAGACTAGTCCAGAGAACCACAGTGTTGAATTATTTATTAGGTTTGTTTCTTTCGTTTTTGCATGTGGACATTCAGTTTGATCTGTTAACAACTTTGTGAAGCCAAGCACATTGGCTATTATTAGCTGTAAACTCTCAATCTCCACTACTTGACTGCATTTAGCCCTGAATATGTGTATCAAAAGATATTCAGTGTGTTTTTCATTTATTGTTTCAATGTGAGAACATTGTCACAGCAGTCTTTAGAAAATTCCTTTCAGTACTCCAGACCTTAAAAATCAGGGTTTCATTGTTCTCTCCTATCTTCAATATTTCTGTCTTAAAATTTCACTTATCCTTTATTTGTACTGATAGAGTTTAAAGAAATGTTTTTTATATGGAATTCTTATAAAAACTTAAGTGTATAATTATATACAAATGTTTTATGTAAAATATATTTTAAGTTTAAATAAGTTTAAACATAAACTTAAATAGGTATGGTTTTCTCTACTTTTATTTGGGTTTATAACAATATGCTTATTATAAATATGTTAAGAACAATACAGTTATTTGATTCACACAAAAAATTTGAAAGGTACATTAGGGAATATACTTGTAATCCTATATTAACAGTAGCATCAAATTTATTTCTGTATTATTCAGTTTTATAGGAATGAGAAAATCCTTATTCACATGTTATAAATGGTATCATTGGTTTTTGCTTGTTCGTTTGTTTTTTCAACAACCTGCCTGGAAGTCTCAAGATACTCGTCATTTAAAATAAAGAGAAGTTGCTGGATATTTTTGCCAAAATGAGCAGGAAAATCTAATATGTGAATCTATTCTCATAGAGTTGAATACTCAATTGAGAGTTTTTTATATAGACACCAAGTGTGATATGTTAATAGCTTTTAGAAGTGATTCATATTGTGTACCAAAATTTATTTAACATAATTTTCATTTCTTATTTCAACATGAACATTATCAGAGTGCTCTTTAAAAAGTTTCCTGGATCAGGCACTGTGGCTTATGCCTGTAATCCCGGCACTTTGGGAGTCTGAGATCAGTGTATCACCTGTGATCAGGAGTTCGAGACCAGCCTGACCAACATGGCAAAACCCCATGTCTACTAAAAATGCAAAAATTAGCTGGGTGCGGTGGCAGGCACCTGTAATCCCAGCTATTTGGGAGGATGAGGCAGGAGAATTGCTTCCATCAGGAAGGTGGAGGTTGCAGTGAGCTGAGATCGCGTCACTGAACTCCAGCCCGGGCAATAAAGTGGGACACTGTCTCGGGAAGTGGAGGGTCGGGGGAAAGAGTATGGCTCTGAAAACAGGCAAACAAACAGTTGGATCTGGGAAGTAAAAAATCTGTATGTAAATGATGTCAATGAAAAGTATATTCCGTTTACTAGAGTGTTCTCCCTACCAAGTTTATGTACTGTAAGAATAGGCTACAAATTATATAACTTTACTTATTTGAAAAACAATTACCTGATAGTTGGTATTTAATTTTACCCAAGAAAGGAGAACTTATTTTGGTGATAATTTCTAACAGTCTTAGCTGAAAGCTACTTGGAGTTTATAGGGCTTGCTTTAAAAATAGTGGGTAGGTACCTTGAATTTTCTAATTGGCGTCTTCGTGGATCTAGAAACTAACATAAGGTGCCTGCCTGGTAAGGTAGACTGTAGGTGTTTTACATTCATTATAAAATGTTTATTCTTGTAATAACACCAGGAGGCAAATGTTTAGTTTTCATATGAGAATACTGAAGATTTGAGAAAGTTTAGGTCTTTCTTATCAATATGTTTTCAGGCATTAAGCAAGCAATGTGTTGAGTTACAGTTTCTGTTTATTAATTGGCCAGTAGTAAACCATACTTCTGATTAAATATAAAGCCATGTTAATATCAGTCCAGTATTTCCTTAAGTTACCAGAGGTAAAAGTAGTTTAATAAATTGTGATGTCATAGTAAAATTAAAACCAATTCCACCTGATGCCAAGGCCTGTCTTTATCAAATCATATTCCCTATGGTGAGCTGATTCATGAATATGGGGATGTTTGCAAGTTTCCATGGCAAATGAGCTCTGTGCTTCCATTTGTCGTCAATGTTCTCAAAATTTCATTTTACTGTTATTTACCATGGAGCTTTATTTAATCCACTATTATAAGTGTGAGTTTATTTTTGAGAATTTTATGTCTATACATTTTTATAATCATATATTTATCCTGCTTCTCCAAGTTCCATTTCTTATTCTCACTCATGTTTTTGCTGTTATAAGTGAATACCACTCTACTTTATCTTCATTTTCTGCTTTTCTTCATACAAATATAGATTGCATGTGTGTTTTTTAACAAGCAAGGATTAAAAATAAAATTAAATAAGGCTTCTTTCCTTGAAGAGGTCATAGTCAAGCTAGGAGAAATGCATATAAAGAGATTGCTCTTTGTGGGTCTCTAAGATCACCCTCTGATCGATAATTAGAATAAATAGCAAAGGCCACCCTTCAGAGAATGCTATAGCAAGCGAGTCAGACAGCTTCAATTGAGTTTGACTAACACTTAAGGGCAGGGAGGGTAATGATAACAATTTTTAGTGGAAGAAAAGGAAGGCTTCAGGTATATCCTATTTGGATGCTGTTGGCATGGGAAGTGGAAGGCAGGCTAACTAGAAGCAAGCATCCTATGTGATTGGTTGGTGGAGCATATTTAGCTTCTCTAGTTCATTATAATAAGAAAATAGAGGCAAAATTAAGGAATCTGATAGCTAGTCTTAAACATTTTGGGCTAGTTGCTACAGAGGTTATGGTTTGACTGCACCAGACTGGCATCTTTAGTCTGTGAATTAGAGTATTATTTTTCAATATGGTTTGGCCATTGTCTATTTGTGTATTCAGTCTCTGAGTCATATCAAAAAGCTCATGGAATGACTAACCTATTAATCTTTTAGCCCAAACAACAGTGTGTCAGGGCAGCTAACATGTTTTGTGACAATGGAAACGTGGCAGTGAGTCCACGTCCCTAAGATCCACATCATATTACTATGTCCGTGTTTCCAGAGGCACCCCTCTGAGTGGCTTGTCTCAATTAAGGTGCCAGGTTACTATCCCCTGTAAAATTATGTAAGAAACTGGCAGATAATATATAGCATTCTGTCTGGAACAGCTAAAGTACTCAGATCTGGGAATCAAGGAGTAGACTTAGAAGTGGTTCTCACTATCATCCCAGCGACCCAAGAGCCAGATTTGTGTTTCTCATCCCTGCAAAATCAGTCTCAGCTTGGTTAAAGGTTTAGTGTTTTTCGCTCATGGAAAATTAGATGTGAATAAATTCTTCCTCTTTTTTTCCTTTTGCATGAACTGTCTTCAAATGCAATTTATGTGGTTACTAGACAGAGTTGCCTGGGAGATTGAGCAGTAAATGCATTCTCATATTGATTCTCTGTTCTTACTCCATCCCTAGCTCCATGTGATTGTCTTTGCTGATGAAGCAGTAACATGTACACCATTGCTCTAGCCTCTGCATTCTGTGGAATGCAGGGTAAGATAGCAAGGTCCCAAGAATAACTCTTAGCTTTGTACTTTATGAAGTGCATTCACTGCTCTGAGATAGATGAAAAAGATTAGGTTTCGGGCTAAAAGATCATTCATTCAGTTGGACTTAATAACTAATTTAGACACACAGAAGAACATACTAGGGAGGAATTTGGATATATGCATTTGTAGGTCAGGAGAGGTCAAGCCTGGCTGCATAATATGCTGGGAGTAATCAGTGTGTCTCAGATTGCAACTGAGGCTATGATAGGGGTGGATTGTCTAGGGAGAGTGTGGAGTAGTAAGATAAGCAGAACTCTGAACAATCTTGGGAGATGTTACATGTATTACTCAAGGTGAAGAAAATGAAATTGTATAGAAGCAGAGACGCAGCTGATATGAAACATAAAACAACAAAACAGGAGATTATAGAAGCCAAGAAAGGACAGTAGCTCAAATTTCAGGTGATTCACAACAGCATAGGATGCTACTACAGAGCCAAGTAAAATAAAGACCCAAAAGACACTTCTTAAATGTAGGATCATGAAGATTATTGGTGATACTGGGGGAGAAGAGATAGAGATCTTATTTCCTTAAAGAGTAAAGCGGGCAGAAGGCACACTGAGCATTAGGCAATGACACAAAGGTAAGAAAGAGAATGTAACATCGTGTAAACTTCCTGCAGTCTAGTGGTGTTAAAATATAGCAGTAAGACTGAGTGAGGGATGCTACACTGAGGGGAGTCTTGTCTGAAAAGATATTTTGTGGCCAGGCGTGGTGAGTCATGCCTTAAATCCCAGCAGTTTGGGAGGCTGAGGCAGGCAAATCACCTGAGGTTGGGAGTTTGAGACCAGACTGAGCAACATGGAGAAACTCCATCTCTACTAAAAATACAAAATTAGGCAGGCATGGTGGCACATGCCTATAATTCCAGCTATTCCAGAGGCTGAGGCAGGAGAATCGCTTGAACCCATAAGGAGAAGGTTGCAGTGAGCTATCACGCCATTGCACTCCAGCCTGGGCAACAAGGGGGAAATGCCGACTCAAAAAATAAATAAATAAAAAAAAGGACTTTGTATTGCTATGAAGACTCTCATAATGTGAGGAAAGGAGAGAGCATTTGTTTTTTTCTAACTTGGAAAACATTTAATGCAGTAGATTTTGTAATAATCTATGGTTCCCTAGATGAAATGAGGGAAGACTTCAGGGGATAAGTAAACACCCTAAATTTGTATGAAAATATTGTGTGTGTGTCTGTGTGTGTATGTATATGTGTGTGTGTATGTATATGTGTGTGTGTGTGTGTGTGTGTGTGTGTGTGTTTTACTAGGGAAAACAGGCATTTATCCAATTTTCAAAGAGTTTCAAAAATTCCAAAAGATATTCCCTTATGTAGGGGATGTTCCAGAAGCTGTTTGCAGAAGATTCATTGCTCTAAGAAAGTTTTAAAATTGCTAAACAAAAATACGAGACTGTAATTACAATCAGAAGTATGCTTGTGTGGATCTGAAGTGTGGGAAACCACGCAGACTCTGATAGCAGCAAGATAATTGCAAGCAGCATGCAGGATATAATTGCAGGTGTGAATGCCAAGAACTAAGAGAAATATGAGCATATAAGGAATATAAAAAAATAAGTCAAAGAAATCAAGGTGCTTGAAATAGCAGGTAAGGTAATTTAGGTTTCCATGAGGCAATTTCTACAACAGTGGTAAAGCATCAATCTGCTCAATTATTAATTATATTTGAAAACCAAAGATCTAAAATATTAATTAAAAAGCAGGCTGTTTCCGTGGACTGGAGTGGTCTATATTTTTTTCAGACTATCCCCTGTGGTTAACAGAAAAAGGAACATAAAAATGATAATTTGAGAATTATAACAATAAGAAATATAACATTATTACATTTTTGAATTTATAACATCCACTTTTAGTTCAAAAGCCTTTTTTCTGTGGAAGCTCAGGTTTGAAAATATTATGAAATATAAAAAACTGCCAGTACTAGACGTACTTTTTCCTCTTTTATGTACTTTTTAATAATACTTATTATTTCTCCAAACAGTAGATATCAGTGAACTATTCAGACTAGGAAATTCACAGAGAGAAGGATTAATATCTGATTTCTGACTCTTTTTTTGGTCATTATATTTCACATATTTAGCAAGATTGGAGTTTCTAGAATAGAAGTTGGAATCAAATGCAAAATGCAGATTTAGCTCTAAATCTGTTGCTTTTCTCTGTTCAGTTCCCTATCAGTTCTATTCTTATGTTTCCCGTTCGTTGCTTGATCAGACCCTCTCCAGGGCCTTATCTTTTGCAGTATTTGTTTTTCTTTAACTCTTTTGGCTCCTCTTCATTGCTTCCATTATCAGGCTTGGGGTTCTCCTGTAAAACCTTGGGCTTTAATGCCCCTCTTCACTATGAGTGGAGGCTTCCTTGGATCAGCTACCTTGTCCTACTTATGGCATGCTTAAAATAACACTCCTAGTTATTATAACTCATGTTCTTTTCAAGTTTCCTTTTTCAGTAACCTCCAAATATCCCTCATTGTTAGTTTCTTTTCTGCCAGAATTAAAATGCTGGTACTGAACTCACAATTTCCTCCCACATATTGCTTCCTGTTGTTTCTTGTTAAAATTCATTTACTAGTCATAAAATATTGAAGGTATTTTTTGTTCTGTCTCCCACTTTATCATTTTCCTTAATATCTGGTATTGATGCATTATTTATTTACCAAATATCTCCCAGAATTCAAATTTAGTTCCTTGAAGAATTAGAAGTGTCTCCAGCTTTCCTAGTCTCTCTTTTGTTTTCGCTAAAAGCGCTCTACAGTGTGTTGGGGGGGGCCCCAATCAATACAGTATCCATCATTTATACCAATCCATTCTTAGATCTTATTTTCTAATGCTTTGATTTTGACTTCAATAAGTACTTTTAGGTTTATAACTTTACAGAAACAGAAGACTAATGGTTGCTAAACTAAATTATATCTTTTGCTGATATGTTAAGCTGAATTAGTGATTGGGAATTCTTATAGTCAGAAATTGCAGAAAGTGCAACAGCAATTTGAATGGATGTTTGCAAGAAATAAATAGGGGAAGGGACAGCATGGATAAACCTGGAAGATATTATGTTAAGTGAAATAAGCCAGGCCCAGAAAGACAAATACTGCATGATCTCACTTATATGTGGAATCTTAAAACGTCTAAATCATAGAAACAGAGAGTAGAATGGTAGTGACCAAGGGATGTGACAGGGAGGGGTTTGAGGAAATATTGATTGGAGGATACAAAATTTCAGTTAGAAAATAAGTTCAGTAGATCTGTTGTACAATATAGTGATCATAGTTAATAATGCATTGCATACTTAAGAATTGCTAAGATAGTAGATTTTAAATGTTCTCACACATTGAGAAGACATGAACACAGAGAGAGGAGCAATACACACCAAGACCTGTTGAGGGGCAGCGGGTGAGGAGAGGGAACTTAGAGGATGGTCAGTAGGTGCAGCAAACCACCATGGCACATGTATACCTATGTAGCAAACCTGCATGCTCTGCACATGTATCCCTTTTTTTTTTTAGAAGAAATTTTAAAAAAGAATGGTAAAACTAAGCTCTCTTCCAACCAATCTGTAACCCATCGGAAATGGCAATGTGGTCAATAAAAAGTGTTTCACTAGAAGAAAAATTTTTCTCACTGTAACAGACCGTACATAAATGAATGTGTTAATTACCTTGATGTAGCCATTCTATATATATAAACAGTATAATTTATCAAATAGATATATGGAATTTTTATAATTTTTTTTTTAAAAAGGTGGGGCTGGGTACAGTGGCTCATGCCTGTAATCCCAGCACTTTGGGAGGCGGAGGTGGACAGATCGCCTGAGGTCGGGAGTTTGAGACCAACCTGACCAACGTGGAAAAACTCTGTCTCTACTAAAAATACAAAATTAGCTGGGTGTGGTGGTACATGCCTGTAATCCCAGCTACTTGGGAGGCTGAGGCAGGAGAATCGCTTGAACCTGGGAGGCAGAGGTTGCGGTGAGCTGAGATCGTGCCATTACATTCCAACATGGCTAACAAGAGCGAAACTGCATCTTAGGGGAAAAAAAAAAAAAAAAGTGGTAAAACCCTTTCTGTCTCTCTTTCTCTCTCACACACATACATACTTTGACCTGTTCCCTTGTTGTTCAGAAATGTCTATTCCAAAGCAATTAAATAATGTACAGTCTAACTCATGCCTAATTCTGACAGATCCTAAAACAAAAGCAGCAAGTAATCTGTGAATTGTTTTGTTCAACATTCTTTTAAAAAGTAGCTTAAAAATTATTTTTACCCTTTAGCTAAAATGTTTATGTAAGCAGAACCATAAGGCCAATGGTTGGTGAATTACCTGAAAGTACTGAACATACTATCTGTCAGTAATTGTTACGTACTGTGTGATATGTTATGCTTACTTATTCACCATTGTGATCTTTGTGATACTTTTTTACCCAACTGTGCCTTTTTTTTTTTTTTTTTTTTTTTTTTTTTAAGATGTTCTAAACCCCAGGCAGAACAGATCCAGTGGAATGTAAGTCAGCAAGACTGGCAAGAATAGCTGCAATAAAGCTAAGCTCAAGTAGGGAATTTTGCAATCTAAAGGCCATTCTCTCTCATCTCATTTACTATTATAGAGCCCTGTGTTAACAGATAAGTCCCAAAACTTTCTTTAGGCCTCTTTTGGTAGACTTGGCACTGAAAACTTACGAGGAAGTGGGAATGGACGTGGTCAGGCCGGTTGACCACAGCTCTTAGGTCACAGCATGGTGCCAGTCTCTTAAGTACTTATGGAGGTACTAAGGGCATCTTGGCTTAGAGGTTGCAATTTTTTTTTTTTTTTTTGAGATGGAGTCTTGCACTGTTGCCAGGTTGTAGTGCAGTGGTGTGATCTCTGCTCACTGAAATCTGCACCTCCCTGGTTCAAGCAATTCTCCTGTCTCTGCCTCCTGAGTAGCTGGGACTACAGGTGTGCGCCGCTATTCCCAGCTAATTTTTTTGTATTTTTAGTAGAGATGGGGTTTCACCATGTTGGCCAGTATGGTCTCGATCTCCTGACCTTGTCGTCCACCCGCCTTGGCCTCCCAAAGTGCTGAGATTACAGGTATGAGCCACCACCGCCGGCCAAGTTTGCAATTCTTTTGAGGGTCATCTGCCTGCTGTATTTTCAGCAGCAGCTAATGGAAAAAAAAAATTGACTTCCCTGTCATCAGCCAGGACACAGCACTTTGCTTTGATCCCTGGTAAGAAAGGGTAGGCTATGTGCACACATGAACTGAGTTGCAGGATGGGGCCCCAAGTGTGCCCATGAGGATCTACACTCTAGAGGCGGCAGAAGAAAGGAACATGTTTGGTATTTCAGTACCCTTAATGGCACTTTTTCTTGCTTTCTGAACAAGAAACCAAGCCTTTCCATTTTTCATTGGGAGCCACCAATTATATAGCTGGTCATGGGCATGGATGTCAAGTTTCAAGTAGGATTTTACATTTAATATTTTTTTCTTGTGTATTAGGTATAGTGTCAAGATTGACTCAAACTTTTAACACTTTCTCACTACCTCACATATCCAGAGTATAAAAAAGAAATATAGTTCATGGAACAAGAAAAGGCAATCAAACCAGAGAAAGAGCCACTAGATACCCAATACAGGAAGGGACAACTGTAACTGATCTACCATGAAGTTTGTCTGTTTGGTTAATATTTGAGGGACATTGATATGTGAAGGTAGAAAGCCAATGACAAAGTCTTCAGACAGGTTCACAATGGTATGTCATGATAGTTCATGATGGGGTAGTTGGCCCTGCTCTGCAAAGGTGTTCTTTGGATAATTGTCCGCTACAGGAAAAAAGTTGAGTGTGGGTCGTATTAATGGAAATACCTGAAATCAGAAGTGTAGTTTGCATAAATATGAAGGTATTTGGGGAAGAGTATATAATAATGTTTGTGAAAAGTCTGGGATTGGAAAAAGAAATAATCACTTCTTTTGGCTAATGATGTTTTGCATTTTGTTAGACCATCATTTGGAATGAACCTTCACATCTGCTGTGGTAAAGGATTATAGACTTGAGAAACAAATTGATGGTTGGTTATGTTGATGAGGTTTCCACACTGGGACACTGTAAAATATCTTTCCTAAAACCTTTGTTTTGTTTCGTAATGCTGGATATAATGAATACCTTGAAAGGGAAGCAGTTGTGTTAGATTCATTACAGTACTGCCCAACACAAATGCAAGGAACTTGTTTTGCAATCTCATAAGAGCTTGATGGTCCCCAGGGCTGAGAGTTTTGTTTGTTTTAGAAGAGGTGGCCCTTGACTTATTGGCCTCCTCACCGACCTGCTTGCACATTGAGTATATCTTTCTCCATTTTTGTGTCATGAGAGAGACTGGGTAACCATATTTTTAAGCAACACTGAATAATTCTGTTTATAGTTTTAATACAATTCTGTTTTTTTAATGCTTTATGTTTGTTTTTGAATGAGTTATATTCTAGAATCTTGTTAGAATTTGGAATATTTTAATATTTTAAGATCCTACAGATAACAAGCCTTCAAAAAATATTTGTTCAATGCTTTAAATCCAAATAGCACAGGAGACATTAAATTTCTATTACTGAAAAAAGAAGACAATAATTTTAAAATACGTAGTCTGTACATAGCACATTGAACAGATGTTAATAAAATAGTTGTTTTAACTGATTTATTTTAGCTAAGATAAAATGTGATCAGTCTATATAGATGATGTTGTAAAATTTAACCTGTTTTGAAAATTATGTAAAATATTTTTTGAATCAATATATCTTTAGCAAAACCATTATTGTGTGTTGTTAGGCTATGTAGCCCTAAAAATCCCTTGTCCCCTAAATATTTCTTCACCTTGTTTTTTGTTTGTTTGTTTTTCTTACATTTCTATCTCTGTTGCCCAGGCTGGATTGCATGGGCATGATCATAGATCACTGAAGCCTCGAACTGTGGGGCTCAAGCAGTCTTACCACCTTAGCCTCCCAAGTAGCTGGAACTGTAGACACATGCCAATGCACTCAGCTTCACCTGTTCTTTAGGCTTAAAACAGTTGATAGTGGAAAAATAAAAACAACTTTTATTTCATGACTTTTTTTTTTTAACCTTTGGACAATGGATACTGAGAAAAGTATATATTGCTTGAATTCCTGGTCTGTATATATAACTGACAGATTTTGATCAGGAAACAATAAGGAAACTGGTCAGAGGTAATTTTGACACCAAAGGAAAGAAATGATAGAAGAAAAGAATAAAAGTTAATGAAGACAAAATGCCTATTTCATAATTTCCCCCGACTCAAATTTAGAAAGTCTGGTGACAAGACTTTTATGGCATATTCATTCTCATTTTTATATGATAAAATATTATAATCTACTAGGGACCCTCTTAATCACTACCTGATATACTTTATGAAACAAATCCTCTAATCTCTCTTAAAAGGGCTGGAGGAAATAAAATAACCCACAAAGTCCACTTTGAGATTAGTAGCCTCTTTTATAATTAAAAATGTCTGTGGAGTGAGATTAAGTGAACCTCTTCTCAATTAAAATGTACAAATATTGCTTTACTAGGTTATGAATGACTTTAATATCCCACACAGCATTGATGCATTCAGGTTATTGGCTGCATGGGAACTTCTGACTTTCTAGTTTAATAACCAGAGTCCCAGAACATGTCTTACAGTGATTGACATCTCTGAAGGGCTATAAAAACAAAGTGAATTCAATGGAAGTCTTTGGGACCTATGGTTTGCTTCACTCTGTAAATCTAGGGTTCTTACCTTGTGATCTATGAATATGTTTCTGCAAGTCAATAAACACTGTGAAAGAATGTGCAGTATTTGGTATGTATGTGCTGGTGCTGGGGTGACAGCACAGGCTTCATCAGCCCTTTAGAACAATTTATAACTAAAACAAGTAGATGTACCACAGCATGATTTCTCAGTCTTAGCACTGTTGACATTTGGTGTTGGATAATTTTTGTGGTGGAAGTTGTTCTGTGCATTGTAAGGTGGCAGGAGCTTTACCAGCATCCCAGACCCTTAACAATTAGGTATCGGTGGCCACTCTTCCTTATACTCACCAGTTTGGGCAAAAAAAGGGCTCCACTTGTGGCCAGATGTTTCCTAAGAGAAATTATCCCAGGTTGAGACCCACTACACTACAGTGCAGATATTATAATACATAGAGGTATATATTTCATACTGATATATAAAATTCTATTTTATTCTTACCACATCTTGTGACACATATAATTCTAGCAGGCAACTGCATTTATCTCTAAATAAGCATAGTAAAAATGCAACCATTTATTGTTTTCTGCCTTAGAGTAGAAGAGAAGATAGACACAATCATATGGTTTACTACTAAGCCATGGATTATAAAGTAGTCCATTTTGAAGCACAAGAGATTTCAGTCCTAATTTCACCATTTTTAGACAAGTGCCTTTGAAAATGTCTTCATCTGTGAAAGGTTATTCACATTAATTAAGCTCATATCATACGGTGTTTGAGCATCAGATAACATCTTGGGTATGAAAATGTTCTGTACACTCTAAAGTGCTTTTGAAATATAAGGTGGTATAATTAAAAGACTGCAGAAAGTGGCAGGAAAAGTGAATTATGTTCTTTCTCAATAAACAAATGTGGAGGGAACCCCAAAGTGGAATATACCCACTTTTAAATGTGGTGAAAATGACCCATACACTGCTGAGTTAATTCATTTTATCTCACTCTTAAATTAATTTCCCGTTCCTGTATTTTTTTTTTTTTTCCTTGAGATGGAGGCTCACTCTGTCACCCAGGCTGGAGTGCAGTGGTGTGATCTTGGCTCACACACTACAGCCTCTGCCTCCTGGGTTCAAGTGATTCTCCTGCCTCAGCCTCCTGAGTAGTTGGGATTAGAGGTGCACATCACCACACCTAGTTAATTTTTATATTTTTAGTACAGGCAGAGTTTCTCCATATTGGCTAGGCTGGTCTGGAACTCCTGAACTCAAGTGCTCCACTTACCTCGGCCTCCCAAATTCTGGGATTACAGGCATGAACCACCATGCCCGGCCCTTTCCTGTATGTCCTATAATACTAAATTGCATTACAACTATATTATTTATAAATAAGCCAAATCACAGTTTATATTAACAGGTGTTTCAACAATAGAATCATGAGAAAAATTTTAGAGAACTCCTTCTGGAAAACAATTTTCTGGAGAACAGTGTAAGTTTTGTGGCTTGGGGGAGTACTTTTTTATTTACATGACTTCAAATTATTGCATTAGCTGCTAAAAAACGTAAGCTGGGGCTTTTCAAGTTGGATGAGCATCAAGATCACCTGCAGAAATCTTTTAAAATTTGAGTCTATGCACAGTCTTAGATCTGCTAAATCAAACGCAGGATCTCCATGAAACCCAGCATCCAAGAAAACATGCTGAGAACTAACTTAAACCCTTAGCAGCTAATAGGCTAGCTACTAATTATTGTCTATACAGATTTAACATATACTGGCAGGAGTATATAGGAAGATTTCCAGAACAGAGAAAATAGATACAGATAGAAAAGTAGAAAGAAAAGCCTATATTTCTATTAGCATTTTTCTAGGACAAACTCTGACCTTTGTATTTATCTTTATACATAACTTTAGACTCTATACTGTAAAAAATTAACATGTCTTTTTTGCCCCCATTCTGTGGATTTTCAAATACTGGAGAATTAGAACATGGTATGAATTATCGTTTCTATTATTCCCTGTAGTCTTTTATCTTTAGTGAGAACTATTCTCTAGGTACTGCAGAGATTTTACAGCTTGTCACGGTTTCTACTATATTAAGAATCAAGTCTAACAAAATCAGAATAGATGCTAAGCTTGGAAACCCACAGGAAACATGTTATTCTTCAGTATTTGCAAGGCACTGATCAAAAACGTCTCTCTTCTTTCAATCTCGCTTCCTTCTTTTCATTTACTAAATAGGCTTTTGAGCCTCACAAGACTTTGTGATTTTATGGATATGAAACCTGCTGTCATTTAGCTTCCTGCCTCTGGGAATAGGTGAGTAGTGTTACCTTTGATAGAAGAGCCAGGTCATTCTGTAATGATGAATAAAGACTTTCTGGGTAACTGGAATTCAAAGGCAGGATTTTCATATATGTGACAGTACCACTGAAAAGGTGTATGTCAGTAGATTCTTATCTATTTGAGTTATTTTATGGATGCAAACATTTAGCCCAATGGTCTTCATTTGCTGCATTATTTAAGGATATTCTATTTTATCTACTGAAAATAAGATAAATGAATTAATAAGGTAGATGAAATGGATTATAGAAGTAAGTTGTTTGAGAGATATATTAACAAAGAAAGTAACATATAAAAAAAGGAATAGAAGGTATTAAGGGTTGAATGTTGTGTCCCCAAATTCATATATTGGGGTCTTAACCCCCAGTATTACAGAATGTGATCTTGTTTAGGATTAGGTTTGTTGCAGATGTAAATAGTTAAGGTGACATCATACTGGAGTCGGGTTAGCCCCTACTCCAATATGAGTTGGTGTCCTTATAAAAAAAAAATCAGACACAGCCTTGCACACAGGGATAATGGCATATGAAGATGAAGACAGAGGTTGGGTTTATGTAACAGAAGCCAAGGAATGAAAAGATTGCAAGCAGACCACCAGATGCTAGGAGAGAGACGTGGGATAGATTCTCCTTTAAAGCTCTAAGCAGGAATCAATGCTGTAGACATTTTGATTTCAGATTTCTAGTCTCCATAACTTTGGAACAATAAACTTCTGTTGCTGAAGGCACATAGTTCATGGTACCCAGTTATGGCAGCTCTAGCAAACTAATCCAGGAGAACTTAGGCACAAAATGCTCATGAGGCATTCAGGACAAATGCACATGGCTTAAGTAAGATTCAGTAAGTGCCTATACCCTGTGCTAAGTGTATTAATTTACCCTTCTCTTTCCTGTTGATTTTTGCTGTGTGTATAAGATTGACCTGATATGCTGTGTTATCCAAGCATTTCAATTCAGTTTGTGAAATTTCCTGTTTCGTGACATACAGATTAGCCTGCAAGTTCGTATACTTAGAAGCTTTCTGTCACATTAACGACACCTCCCAGGTTGACAAGACCTTTAGAACCTCAAATCTAGTTGTTTTTGCACTGCTCAAAGTACTGTGTGGATCCTTACGAAAACTGTAATTTTTCCTTTTATTTAAGTTTTATTATAATGGAAAATAGGTTTAAGGTTGAGTGCAATGGCTCGTACCTGTAATCCCAGCACTTTGGGAGGCCGAGGTGGGAGGATTGCTTTAGGCCAAGTGTTTGAGACCAGCCTGGGCAACATAGCAAGACCCTGTCTCTACAAACAAAATTAAAAAAATAAATTAGCTGGGTGTGGTGGTACATGTCTGTAGTTCCAGGTATCTGGAGGCGAAGGTAGGAGGATTGTTTGAGACCAGGAGTTCAATCAAGATTGCAATGAGCCCTNAAAAAAAAAAAAAAAAAGAAGGATAAAGATGGAAGGACGGAAAGGAGGGAGGAAAGGAAGGAAGGGAAGAAAAGAA
The DNA here is from genome assembly GCF_001604975.1 of Cebus imitator. Classification (NCBI taxonomy): domain Eukaryota; kingdom Metazoa; phylum Chordata; class Mammalia; order Primates; family Cebidae; genus Cebus; species Cebus imitator. The sequence goes on from NW_016107752.1 coordinate 236,238, forward strand.
AACAGGTTTAAGACCTTCTGGAGAATGGACAAATCCGGAGAAGTTTTATTTGTAAATGTGAACATCATCTACTTTAGGAAAATTCTAGTTTTACTTATGGTGTGACTAATATCTCCCATCATCACAACTCTGTTTCTCATTTTTATTTCTGGGTTGTGATTTTATTTAAGCAATATTAAAGGTGTGTCTGAAAGCATTGACTTAGTACAATGAAATCTACTCCCCACCCATATCTATCTTATGTGATGATATAAATCTATTTAAAAGTTCACCTTTGTTTCATTTTTGTTCTTACTAAAATATTTCTTAAATCTTAAAATAGAGTCACAGGGACGCCCCAAAGTCCTTAGAAATAAATTTTTTGCAGAATGTTCTGTATTCACTTAGAGTAAGTAACTTCCTCCTTGCATCAGTTTTCAAAGCTTGCTTGATATTGCTCAACTTCTGCATGTGTAGATTAGTTGTTTGTCACATTTTTACATTCCCTTTAGGGATTTTTAGGTTTATGTTTATTTCTGCTGTTTTATATTTAACTGCTCATAGAAACCAGGAGGGGTATCATTTGATGGTTTGCTTACTGTTTATAATTGAGATTCTCTTGAAGCAAGGGTCAAATTAACTCATGAGTTGTGATCCTAGAATTTACTTTTTCACTGCCTATTTCTTCCTATAAGTAGGAATTTACCATTCAAACAGCCTATTTCAGTAAGGGATATTAAAATTGAATAGCCTGATTGCTAATAAAACAGGAAAATAAAATAGTTCAGGGCTAAGTCTATCCTTCTCTAGTGGTAAAAAGACATTTTATAATAGAAATAAAGCAGTGATAAATTCATCCACTTAACCAAAACAGGTTTTGCTTTGGCTACTAGATATTTAGACTCACACGTTTGAAGTCTAGTTATTTCCCAAAAATAATTTTGTAAATAAGCTAGTAGCATGCTGCTTGAATGCTTAAGCCCAAGCGTCAGCCTCTGTGTGAAATTCTAGCTTTGTGGTGCCGTTGTGACCTAGAACCAGTTACTTAATCCCATAGACCTCATGCTTTCTGTCCGTGAAATGAGGGTCATAAGAGCAGCGACTTTCCACGTATATTATAAAAATTAAGATAATACTATAGAAAATTCTGAGCATAACATCTGGCAAGTTGAAAGGGCTTTATATCTGCTAGCTGTTATTAATTTTTACTTTCTAACATTCAGTTCGGTTTAGCATTGTATTTATTTTTCTTTTTGAGTGAGGCATTTGTATTAGAAAGCTGTCAGATACTGGCCCTTCTGTGGAGGCTCTCAACAATCTAATTAGGGAGAAAATACACATGAAATTATTTCACTGCACTAGCATAAAGGGATGCAGTGGGTACACTGTCAGTATGGAGACACTCACCCCAATGTGGAGAGTTAGCAAAGGTTTTCCAAACAATCATGAAAGCTAAGCCAAATGTAGTCACAGGGTGAGAGGGAGACAGTCTGAGCGGTAGTTAAGAGCTATGTAACACCCTGCTATATGCCAGTAACCAAAACACGCTGAAATCCAAACAGCAAAATACAAAGTGGGAAAAATGGAAAATGAGTTGAGATAAAGACTCTCCTGGGAATACCGTACTAAGGAGCTTGGCCTTTGTTCTTTGAGTGATAGAAACCCAGTAAAGTGCAGTAGCGCACTGTTTAACAACGTTGTAGTCAGTGATGGACTGCATACATGGTGGTGGTCCCATGAGATTATAATGGAGCTGAAAAATTTCTGTCATCTAGTGGGCATAACATCTTAGCACAATGCATTGTTCATGTGTTTGTGGTGATGTGCGGTAAACAAATTTACTGTGCTGCCAGTCATATAAAAGTATACCACAAACAGTTATGTACTTTACATATTAATACTTGTTAATGATAACAAACAACTACATAACTGGTTTATTTTGTAAAACACTATACTTTTTAATCATGATTTCAGAGTATCCTCCCTTTACTTATAAAAAAGAAATTAAGTGTAAAGCAGCCCCAGACAGGTCCTTCAGGAAACAGTCCTGAAGAAGGCATTGCTATCATCAGAGATGACAGCTGCATGTGTGTTACTGGCTCTGAAGACCTTCCAGTTGGACAAGGTGTGGAGACGGAAGACAGGGATATTGATCATACTGACCCTGTGAAAGCCTAGACGAACATGTTTATGTCTTAGCTTTTAAAACAATTGATATAGTAAAAAATAAAAACTTAAAAACAGAAAAAGCTTATAAAATAAGGATATATATTTTTGTACATCTATACGTTTGTAATTTAAACTAAAAGTTATTACAAAAAAGTCAAAAAGTTAAAACTTAAAAGTTTCTAAAAGGTTCACATTTAAAAGATTATTAGAATATTACAGTAAGCTAAGTTGAATTTATTTTTGAAGAAAAAAATTTAAATAAAGTTACTGAGCCTAACTGTACAGTGTTTATAAAGTCTACATTAGTACGGTAATGTCCTCGGCCTTCACAGTCACTCACCAATCACTCACTGACTCACTGAGAGCAATTTCTAGTTTTGCAAGCTTCATTTATGGTAAGTTCTGTAGATAGGATGAGCATTTTTTATCTTTTATGTCATGTTTTTGTTGTACATTTTCTATATTTAGATACACAAATACCATTATGTCACGATTGCCTACAGTGTTCAGTACAGTAACATACTGTATGGGTTTGTAGCCTAGGAGCAATAGGCTACCTCACACAGCTGAGGTCTGTGGTAGGCTATACCATCTAGATTTGTGTAAGTGCCCTCTGTGATGTCCGCACAACAGCAAAATTGTCTAACAATGCGTTTCTCAGAACATAACCCTTTTGTTAAGCAACCCATGACCATGTTTAAGCAGAGATATGCTATGGAGCTCTCTGGTTGGTGTGTGGAAGATAGACTCCAAGAAGCCAAGGCAGAGAGAGAGAGAAAAGAAATTGAAGTAATCATGACCACTCATATCGAGGAGGCAGCAACAGAGGTAGAGAAGACAAGGTGGGGATGAAAAAGATGTGGATGGTAAAGCAGGCAGGACTTGGTGACTGGCTGGAATGTAAGCATGAGAGCCAGAGAAAGTAGAATGAACCCAGGTTCCTGGGTTGTGTAAAGGTGTAGATGGGGCTGCTACTGAGACCAAAAATATGGGAGTAGGATAAAGAATAGGGGAGGGGCAGGGGGAGAGGAGAGACTGTAATGATGTGTTGACGTTGACACCTTTTCTTATGAGACAGAAGAAAGGAGTAAACAGTGATGGGAGGATGCGGGTAGTACTGAAGCCAGTGAAGGAATGGTTTGTTACACCATATGTCACTTACTACGTGCCAAGAAGAAAGCAAACTTGAATCCACATAAGTATTTAAAACTAAAAGCAGGGAAAAGTGTTGAGCTTTAGAGTGAAAAGAAATATCATTTATGGATGATTATGTTTGTACTAAACCTCTAAACCTCTCTGCTAATCCTGTTAATTTTATATAGCTACAGTTTTTATTTTTGAGACGGAGTGTTAATTTGTCACTCAGGCTGGATTGCAGTGGCATGATCTCAGCTCACTGCAACCTCCGCCTCCCAGGCTCAAGCGATTATCATGCCTCAGCCTCCCAAGTGGCTGGGACTACAGGCACAAGGCACTACACCCAGCTAACTCTTTTTTGAATTTTTAGTAGAGACAGGGTTCCACCATGTTGGACAGGCTGGTCTTGAACTCCTAACCTCATGTGATCTACTCACCTCGACCTCCAAAATGGTAGGATTACAAGCGTGAGCTACTGCATTGAGCCTATGTACTATTTTATCTGTAAAATTTATCTACTGTATTTACTTGTTTTAAGATTCTCTTTGTTATTCTTAGTTTTGTTTACAAATTTCTCATTTTTATTTTGTTAGGTTGAGAACTCATAATTTCATCTAAATGCTCTTTTAAAAACAAATTACACATTCAGTTAAACCCAACATAATGTTTATGAGGTACTTACCCTCTACCAGATGCTGAAAGGAATGCTATAAACAATATAAACTATTCCCTGAAAAGAAAATCATGTACTTTTTATTATTACTTTCAGTTAATTTAAATTTATTTTTTTTTCAACTTTCTGGCTACCTTTACAAAAAATTTAATCTAGTTAATCTCAGAAATTTTAATAGCTTTGAGAGATGATGACAGATCATGCATGAAAGACGTGGACTAAGCTCTGGTTGAAAAGTGACTTGTACATATGTACAAAACTTTATCATTGTCACTGGATCCTTGGAGTCTTGCTTTGCCAGCTGGAAAACTTTGTGGCAGGTGGCACCTTTGCCTGCCATTTGTTTGGGCCCTCTGGGCTGATTCTGCTCACTTGGCCTGGCAGGTTGCGGTTGACTCAGACTTCCGGCCCGAATCCCACACCTGCCAAGGGCAAGCCAGGTGTGGGGTGGCAATGGGTGCGTGAGTGAGCAAGCGCAGGGCCCAGCCACTGCACACAGCCATGCATGCTGGCTGCAATGGGACAGGCAGCTCCAGGCGCCACCACAGCCCCCAGATCCCTGCGAGGCTGTGGCTGGACTAGGTGTACCACAAGTGGCTTCCACTGCTGGCACCACGGAACGTGGTGGCACCCGCAAGCTTGGAGACACCAGAAACTGCAGATCCCTAATGAAGGTATCACAGCCCTGGCTTGGGGCACTCCTAGGTCCGGGATCCCCAAAGCGCTGCAGCTCTTCTCTCCTCTCTTTTCTCTTTCTCATCACCTGCAACGTGGCAAGCAAGGGGCATGCTACAGCCATGTTTATGTTATAGCTCTTTCAGTCCCACCATTTGTGTTCTTGCCCCGAAAAAGGAAGAATGAGGTACAGGACAACTGGAGGGTGAGTAAGGCAAGAAGATGCTTTATAAGGTAACAGAACAGCTCTCAGATGAGCTGAAGCGGGTAGCTCCTTTCCACAAGCAGGTCATCCTAATGAGTGCAGCTGCCAGCAGAGAGGAGACCCACAGTGTGTAGCTCCTCTCTGCTGGCAGGTTGTCCCAACATCTGCCCTTCTGGCTGAGTCCAGGGTTATTATGGTCTTCAGAGGGGAGGAAGTGCATGCTGATGGGTCCATGGGCACCTATGGGTGGACCCAGAAAAAGCACCATAAGTTCTCACTCCATTCACCAAACAGGCATCCCAGCCCCCAGGCTTCAGGCTGTACCAGGCCTAAAGCTTGTGCTTCACCAGGGACCCACCCCTTTCTACCCAGTAGCTGCGTGCCTCCCGCTGCCATCAACCTGTCATGCTAGGCGCCCAGGCTATTTGTGCCAAGCGGTGCCTGCAGGCCTGCACTGAGCCACCCTCAGCCCCCTTTGACCTCTCTCCAGTGCTTCTCAACACCCAAAGTCGGTGGGGGCCAAAGTGGCAGGAGGCTGGTGTGTCAGCACACTCTGAGTGCACGCACACCTGGCCCGGTTGTGACAACACCCGGGCTCGGCCTCAACTTGTAATTAAAAAGTTACAAGAAATGCAATATCCCAACATTGTGTTAAAAAGAACTTGAAACAAGAAAGTTATTATATCTTTTTAAAAATGAAAGAACAGAGATGAAAATGTGACTGACATTATCTATTAGTGGTAACTCCCGAGAAGCTGGGATTATAGGCATCCACCACCACGCCTGGCTAAGTTTTTGTATTTTTAATAGAGATGGGGTTTTGCCATGTTGGCCATGCTGGTCTTGAACTCCTGACCTCAGGTAATCCACCTGCCTTCTCCTCCAAAAGTGCTGGGATTATAGGCATGAACCAGCACACCGAGCCTGCTATGTCTTTAAATATTTTCATTGCACTGATAACACTGAGTCCTGATCTCTCTCCTGAACTCTAGACTTACATATCCAGCTCAGCATTTCCATGTCTAATAGGCATCTCAGTCTTAACACGTTCCAAATTTTTTGTTTAACCTCCAAGACGCCCCTGCCAGAGCCTTTCCATCCCCATTTTAGCAAATCAAAACTCTATCCTTCCAGCTGCTCAAACCAAATAAAAGAATCATCCTTGGCTTCACTCTTTACCTCACAACCCCACTTTCAGTCAATCAGCAATTCCCATCTGCTCTTATGTCAGATATTATCTGGATTCTAATGACTTCTGTTGACTTTTAACTCTATCAGCAACCATCACTATCTCTCCTAGGGGACCACTCAATAAAGCAGAGCTTGTATTTTAATTCAGATCTCCTCACTTCTAATCCAGGGCTGATTCTAAGCAACAGGAATAAATGAAACCTAGCTTACTAACAAGGCTGCCCTGCACTGGCCTCTTCTAGAAAAGGTCGGGATACAGAGAGGGTTTTAAAACACTCGCCACATACCTATGCTTATGTGTTTAAGCAAAGGCTTCTTAGAGATGTAAAAGGAGTTGCAACATAACAAGCTAAGACACACAAACTGTCTTCTTTTTTTTTTTCCTCACAGAGAAAAAATCACAATCTTTAATCCACCAGTGCCGTACACAAGTGGTGTCAGAAATGAGCGCACAGACTGCATTGCTTGGAACTTTGTGTTCCCAAGAATTATTTGAAGTACCCTCTGCTGGGGAGCAAAACTTAGGAAACAAAGACTAAAGTAGGAATGGAGGAAAGGCTTAGCTCTGCCACAAACCCACAAATAAGAAAAGAATCTAGGCAGCTGAAGCATTTGGGGAATTCAGCTGCCTGGGATTATGGGCATTAAAATCCCCGACCCTCAATCACTTCCATCCCTACCCAAGCATAGAAAAATTTACCGGAAGATGTAGCAGCTGTGAAACTGTCTAACTATTAGAAGAAAGAGTGGAGAAACAGGAGTCTTTGCATGTTTTAAGTCCTAGTTGACAATAATTTACTTCTTTGATGGAAATTTAAAATAATCTCATCTCAGTATTCAGATTGCAAAAAGCCTGGAGATGTAAGACACTTTTGGATTGAAGGTTTTTATGTGGCAATGATGATATTCCTGTGATAAATATTTCCTCATATGGAATTTAAAATTCTTTAGCGACTCCATCTTTACCTTTCTCCCCCTTATTGCTAAGTCATCTGTATGCTGGAGTGGAGGGGTGTCTGGGAGCTTCCATATGCTACATGGAATACAAAAATAGTAGGATGGTAAGACGTCGGCCCCAAGTAGAGTACAGTGCAGTGGATATGGCTGGAGGAAAGAGGTACGATGTAGATTAAATGTAATTCATTTCATTACTTGCAGTAGTACACATCCATTAGCATACTTATTTGGTTTTTTTTTTTTCCTTGTTAACAGGTTACATAACTAGTCGTTATGTGAAAGTGGCAACAGATAGAAATACCTATATTCTACCTCTAATTCCCTTGGCTTTGCAATTCTAATCTGAAATTGTGACCCTTTAAATATATTAGAGTCTTATTGGGTATCAAAGGAGATGATGGAAAGAAACTGGCATTTGTGGAATTTCTACTATGTCATTCTCTGTATCTTACTATTTCTATAATCATAACCAAATATAATCTGAATAGAATTGTGTGAGGTAAATCTTACAACCTTCTTTACATAGCCGAGGAAATTGAGGCTCTGAGAATCACAGCTAGTGAGTGACAACAAATACTAGGCTCTTTCTCTTACAAAAAATCACTCTGGTAAGGAAGATGGGGGGGGTGGTCTGGGGAAGCAGGGAAATCACAAGCTTCCATTTTCCATCTCATTCTTCAGGATAGATCTCAAATAATTTTTATTCTGATACTTTTCATAGGCAAGTTTACAAGACCAAAAGAGAAATCTTAGTGAGAATAGGTTATATTTCTTGTTACATTTATCCACATATTGCTTTTTCTTATATCTGTATATAGATACAACACTTGCAAAATCATACATTTTTCTTTGTATATAACCTGTCTCAGTCATCTTCTCTTTTTGAATTTGAATCTGGAAAAAAATATATATGTGTATTTCCCATAAAACACATAACACATTTATTGGGTCAAGATTGTGGCAGAATGATGAATCATTGGGTTTAGGTTCATCAACCTTATAAGCTGGTAAATTATCTTGTGCTTTCCATCTCTTTTTTTTTTTTTCTAGGCTCTCCGATTGTGTAAGTGGTAGAATGGTGTAGTTTCTCCCGTGTACTGCAGTTTTTGATTTCTCATTTCTTTTATCCATTCCAGATAAGCTGCCAATTCATTTAAAAGTTATTATGAACACAGAAATAAAGTGCTGTCTTCATATGTATGCAGTCAACTATAATGTCTGTTACAGTGTTCATTTGCTGAAAGTACCTAGGAAGTATGATTATAGGTGACGGGATGTGGTATCCTCTGGACACATCAGTAATTTTGGTTTACAGCTCTGTAGTTACAATGCTACCCTCTAATGGCACACTGAGGTATGCCCCAGGGTATGTCAGATTTGCTCTGCAGTCTTGTGGAGGAAATGTCTGAAAATAAAATTAGAAAGATTCTTCCTCTGAAGTCTGACAGGTCATTCCATAAGAAAAAGATGCACCTGAATAATTCTCCAAAATTAAGATAATATTGTATGAATTTGTTCTTAGTCTGCTGTATATTTTCCTGATAATCACTTGGAACCTTTTTTGACCAATATAAAGAAGAATTATTATGAAAAATGTAACAAAACACAACAAGGAAAACTTGACTTATTGGAATTTCCATTTCCTAATTCTCAGCTAGATATGTTTTCTGATTTTAAGAATTTATTATTTGCAGTGCATTTATATTTAAGTGAATGTGCAGATTTGAAAAATATGAACTCGAAACTAGTTTAAATAGCAACCCATATTTGAAACATTTCCCAATGTGAGTGACAAGCAATTAAATCTACTTTGCATAAACTTGAACTTGGTGTGGAAACCAGCTGATTTCTTTGAAGTCTTAACAGAAAGAAAAATGAGCTATTTAATCTTTTTGCTGCATGCTGTGGCTCTCTGGAGCAGCAAAGACAATTGATGGGAAATGGGGAGAACATAAATGTTTATTTTTGCAACCATGTTAATATTATCTAAATGCTAATTCTTAAGGAAGAATATCAGAAAAAAGAAATATCACTAATGATGTGGCTCACATATGTCATTACAGATTAGCAAATAGGTATTCAAAGAGGATTCAAACAAAATAGTGTGAATGTTCAAATGCATTTTTCTGGTGTGTGGTGTGCTGTCTACAGGCATACTTTGTTTTGTCATGCCTTGCGGATACTACATATTTTACAAATTGAAGATTTGGGGCAACCATTCCTCAAGCAAGTCTACTGGGGTTATTTTGCCAACAGCGTATGCTCACTTCATGTCTCTGTGAACTTTATAATTCTTATAATATTTCAAGCTTTGTCATTATTATATCAGTCATTATTACATATTTTTAATGTAACTGTTGTAATTGTTTTGGGATGCCATGAACCATGGCCATATTAGAAAGCAAACTTAATAATGTCACATGTGTTCTGACTCCTCCATTGACCCATTGTTCTCCCATCTCTCTCCCCATGGGCCTCCCTAAATCCCAAGACAAAACAACTTTAAAATTAGGCCAATTCATTGCCCTACCATTGTCTCTTAAGTGTTCAGGTGAAAGGAAGAATTGGATGCCTCGCATTTGAAGTCAAAAGCTAGAAATGATTAAACGTATTAAGGAAGGTAAGTCAAAAGCTGAGATAGGCTGAAAGTCAGTTTCTTGTGCCAAACAGTTAGCCAAGCTGTGAAAGAAAAGAAAAAGTTTTCAAAAGAAATTAAAAGTGCTACTCCAGTGAACACACAAATGATAAGAAAGTAAATTAGCCTTATTGCTGATATGAGGGAAATTTTAATGCTCTAAGGCTAGGAGGGGTGAGGAAGCTGCAGAAGAAAAGTTTGAAGCTAGTAGAGGTTGGTTTATGAAATTTAAGGAAAGATTCCATCTCCATAATGTAAGAGTGCAAGGTAAAGAAGCAAGCACTCTCCAAGAAGCTGCAGAAAGCTATTTAGAAGATTTAACTTAGATAATTGATGATGGTGGCTACATTTACAACAGATTTCAAATGTAGACCAAACAGTCTTCTACTGAAAGAAGCTGCTATTTTCACAGCTAGGGCAAAGTCAATGCCTGGCTTCAAAGCTTTACAGGACAGGCTGACTCTGTTGTTAGTGGCTAAAGTAGATTGAGGCTTTAGGTTGCAGCCAATACTCATTTACCATGCTGAAAATCCTAGGGCTAACTCTCCCCGTGTTCTAGAAATTAAACAACAAAGACTGAATAACAGCACCTCTGTTTACCTGTTTACAGCATGGTTTATTGAATATTTTAAGTTCACTGCTGAGACCTACTACTGAGAAAAAAAAAAAAAAAGTCTTCCAAAAGGCTACTGCCCATTGACAATGTACCTCATTACCCAAGAGCTTTGATGGAGATGTACAAGAAAATTAATGCTGTTTCCATGCCTGCCAACACAAACATGAAATAGGAAGGAATAATTTGGACTTTCAAGTCTTATTATTTAATAAATACATTTTATAGGACTATAGCTGCCCTATATAGTGATTCCTCAAAGTGCATTGAAAAACTTCTGGAAAAGATTCACCATTCTAGATGACTTTAAGAAAATTTGTAATTTATGGATGGAGGTCAAAATATAAATATTAACAAATGCTTGGAAAAAGTTAATTCTAACCCTGTTGGATGTCTTTGAGGGATTTAAGACTTCAGTAGAAGTACCTGCAGATGTGGGAGAAATAGCAAGGGAACTAGAATTAGAAGTGGAGTCCCTGACTAAGTTGCTATAATCTCATGATAAAATTGAATGGATGAGGAATTGCTTCTTATGAATGAGTAAAGAGTAACTAAGTTTCTTACGATAGAAACTACTGCTGGTGAAGATGCTGTGAACACAATGTTGAAATGAAATGAAAACAAAGGATTTAAGATGTTGCATAAACTTAGTTGATGAAGCAGCAACAGGATTTGAGAGGATTGACCCTAATTTTGAAAGTTCTGTGGGTAAAATGCTATCAGACAGCATCACACACTACAGTAAAATTTTCCATGAAAGAAAGAGTCCACTGATGCAGCAAATTTTATAGTTGTCTTATTTTATGAAATCGCCATGGCCATGCCGGCCTTCAGCACCCACTACCCTCATCATTCAGCTCCCATCAACATCAATGCAAGACCTTCAAGCAGCAGAAAAGATTATAACTCTCTGAGGGCTCAGATGATTATTAGCATTTTCAGCAATGAAGTATTTTTAATTAAGATATGTACATTTTTTAGACAAAAATGTTATTGCACACTTAATAGTCTACAATAGTGTAAATATAATTTTTTATGCAAAAACCAAAAAAAAAAAAAAGATTGTGAGACTCACTTTGTTGTGATACTCACTTTCTTGCAGTCGTCCAGAACAGAACTCACAATGTATCTCCAAGATATGCCTGTATTTATATAAATACTTACATAAATTCTACAGAATACAATATTGTAGGGCTTTGTACTTTATGTCTATTACAGCCTGACACAGAAAATCACAAATAGAAGCAAATTTTCCTTTCTATAGATAATAGAATGAAGTCTATGAGGATCTATTTTATTGGCACCAGACATCTAAATCCCTTCCTTAGTAATGATGTCAAGATTTACCAAGAGTTTCTTCCAACTGTTTGGTTTTTGGAATCTAATATTCCACCATTAAGCTTTCACCTTTCGTACATTACTCTTCTGAAGAGGTTTTATGCCAAACATAACCGTTTTATAAGGGAAGAGAAGGTGGGGTGCCCAGGGTTAAAAAATCTAATGTGGTATGCCAAAAAAATTTTTTAAAAGATTTTAACTTCCAAGATCTTTTCAGTTTTAAAATCTTTGTAATTCCTTGACTACAAGCAACTTGTTACATAAAATCAAATTATACACCTTTTATTTTTCTTTGCAAAATACCTTTTATTTATTTATCTGGCTTGCAGAAACAGATATTTATTTTCCTCATTCACAGTCCGTGGGTTGGATGCAGGGGCTGTGATTCAGGTGCTGGGTTGGATACAGATCAATTCTCTATGTCTCCCCTGGAACTAGCAGCTGCCTGGGGTAGGCCCTTCTCATTATAAATGGAAGCAGCACAGAAAAAGGGCTACTGGAAGCTTTTCATGACTCTTTTTTTCTCATAGGTTTTTGGGAACAGGTGGTATTTAGTTACAAGAATAAGTTCTTTAGCAGTGATTTGTGAGATTTGGGCGCACCCATTACCCGAGCAGTATACACTGTACCCAATTTGTAGTCTTTTATTTCTTACCCCCTTCAGCCCTTTTCCCCAAATCTCCAATATCTTTTAAAATGTTAAAATAGATTTATATATTAATATAGCAGGCATTTATCTAGAACCTATAGACATTGGTGATATAAATAGATGTATTCCTTTAAAGAGTTTGAAATATAGTTGGTGATGGGAGTGGGCTAAACAAACAAAATAACTGTGATATAATCTGATAAATGCTACATTAGAAGTAAATATAAGCATCTGTATTCATTTCTAGGGTTACCATAACAAATTACCACAGATTGGGTGGTTTAAACAACCAACAGATTTTCTCTCGTAGTTCAAGAGGCCAGAAATCCAAAATAAAGTTGTCAGTCTTTTGAGTTCCTCTGGGACTCAGAGAGAGAATTGTCCATGCAGAGACTCTGGTGGCTGCTGGCAATGCTTGCTGTTTCCTGGCTTACTGATGCATCAGTTACTTCAGTCTTTGCCTCCATCTTTACATCTCCTTCCTCTCTTGTGTCTCTGTCCAAACTGCTCTCTCATTTCTTTCAGGAAGGCATCATTGTGTTTAGGGCCCACCCTAAGTCCAGTAGGATTTTATTTCAAGATCTCTAACTAATTACGTCTATTAAGACCCTATTTCCAAATAAGGTGACATGAGATCCTGGGTGGACATGAATTTTGAGGGGACACTATTCAACCTGTTAGAGGTGCTAGGGGTAGTTAAAGACAGGCACCTAATGCAGCCTGGTCTGGGTGCAGATGGGGGATTCAGGAAAATTTCTTGAAGCGAAAGGTGCCTAAGTTTAGTTGGAACATAGGTTAAAGAGGAAGAGAGGCAGAGATGATCCAAGATGGCCAAATAAGAACAGCTCTGGAGTGCAGTTCCCAGCGAGGATGCAGAGGCTGCTGCAGGTGATTCCCAGGCAAGCAGGGTATGGAGTGGACCTCCAGCAGGCCTACAGCAGAGGAGCCTGACTGTTAGAAGGAAAACTAAGAGACAGAAAGAAATAACTTCATCATCAACAAAAAGGACGTCCACTCAGAGACCGCATTCAGAAGTCACCAACTACAAAGACCACAGATAGATAAATCCACAAAGATGGGAAGAAAACAGTGCAAAAGATGAAAAAGACCCAAACCCAAACACCTCTTCTCCTCCAAGGAATTACAATCAAGGAACAAGGCTGGATGGAGAATGAGTCTGATGAATTGACAGAAACAGGCTTCAGAAGGTGGGTAATAAGAAACTTTTCTGAGCTAAAAGAGCATTTGCTAACCCAGCGCCAAGGAACTAAGAACCTTGAGTAGACGTTTGATGAAATGCTAATGAGAATAAACAGCTTAAAGAGGAATATAAATGAATTGATGGAGCTGAAAAACACGACAGGAGAACTTCACGAAGCATACCCAAGTTTAAATAGCCAAATCGACCAACAGAAGCAAGGATATCAGAGATTGAAGATCAACTCAATGAAGTAAAATGAGAGGCAAGATTAGAGAAAAAAGAGTAAAAAGAAATGGACAAAGCCTCCAAGAAATATGGGATTATGTGAAAAGACCTAACTACATTTGATAGGTGTACCTGAATGTGACAGAGATAATGAACCCAAGCTGGAAAACTCTCTTCAGGATACTATCCCGGAAAACTTCCCCAACCTAGCAAGGCAGGCCAATATTCAAGTCCAGGAAATACAGAAAACACCACAAAGATATTCCTCAAGAAGAGCAACCCCAAGGCACATGATCTTCAGATTCACCAGGGTTGAAATGAAGGGAAAAGTGCTAAGGGCAGCCAGAGAGAAAGATCAAGTTACCCACAACAGGAAGCCCATCAGACTCACAACAAATCTCTTGGCAGAAACCCTGCAAGCCAGAAGAGAGTGGGGGCCAATATTCAACATCCTTAAAGAAAAGAACTTTTTAACCTAGAATTTCATATCCAGCCAAGCTAAGCTTCATAAGAGAAGTAGAAAGAAAATCCTTTACGAACAAGCAATTGCTCAGATATATCATCACCGATGGGCCCGCCTTATAAGAGCTCCTGAAAAAAGCACTAAACATAGAAAGGAACAACCAGTACTAGCCATTCCAAAAACATAGCAAATGGTAAAGAGCATCAACACAATGAAGAAACTGCATCAACTAATGGGCAAAACAACCAGATAGCATCAAAATGGCAGGATCAAATTCACACACAACAATATTAACCTTAAATGTGAATGGCTAAATGCCCCAATCAAAAGACGCAGACTGGCAAATTGGATAAAAAGTCAAAACCCATCAGTGTGCTATATCTAGGAAACCCATCTCACATGCAGGGATACACATAGGCTCAATATAAAGGGATGGAGGAAGATTTACCAAGCAAATGGAGAGCAAAACAAAAAGCAGGAGTTGCAATCCTAGTCTCTGATAAAATAGACTTTAGATCAACAAAGATCAAAAGAAACAAAGAAGCACATTACATAGCAATAAAAGGATCAATGCAAAAAGAAGAGCTAATGATCCTAAATATATATGTACCAAATTCAGGAGGACCCAGATATATAAAGCAAGTTCTTAATGACCTATAAAGATACTTAGACTCCAACAAAATAATAGTGGGAGACTTTAACACTATACTGTCAATATCAGATCAACAAGACAGAAAATTATCAAGGATATCCAGGATGTGAACTCAGATCTGGATCAAGCAAACCTAATAGACATTTACAGAACTCTCCACCCCAAATCAACAGAATATACATTCTTCTCAGCACCACATCACACCTACTCTAAAATTGACCACATAAATGGAAGTAAATCATGCCTCAGTGAATGCAAAAGAACAGAAGTCATAACAGTGTCTCAGACCACAGTGCAATCAAATTAGAACTCAGGATTAAGAAACTAACTCAGAACCACACAACTTTATGGAAACTGAAAACTGGCTTTTGAATGTGGACTGGATAAACAATGAAATGAAGGCAGAAATAAAGATGTTCTTCAAAACCAACGAGAACAAAGACACAACATACCAGAATCTCTGGGACACGTTTAAAGCAGTGTCTAAAGGAAATTTTATAGCAATAAATGCCCACATGAGAAGCAAGGAAAGATCTAAAATTGACACCTTATCATCAAATTGGAAAGAGCTAGAGAAGCAAGATCAAAAAATCTCAAAAGCTAACAGAAGACAAGAAATAACCAAGATCAGAGCAGAACTGAAGGAGACAGAGACAAAAAACTCTTCAAAAAATTAATAAATCCAGGACCTGGTTTTTTGAAAAGATCAACAAAATAGACCACTAGCAGATTAATAAAAAAGAAAAGAGAGAAGAATCAAATAGATGCAATAAAAAACTATAAAGGGGATATTACCACCGATTCCACAGAAAAACAAACTACTATCAGAGATTACTACAAACAACTCTATGTACATAAATCAGTAAACCTGGAAGAAGTGGGTAAATTCCTGGACACTTGCACCCTCCCAAGCCTAATCCAGGAAGAAGTTGAAACCTTGAATAGAACAATAACAAGGGCTGAAGTTGAGGCAGCAATTAATAGCCTACCAACCAAAAAAAGCCCAGGTCCATATGGGTTCACAACCGAACTCTACCAGACATACAAAGAGGAGCTGGTACCACTCCTTCTGAAACTATTCCAAACAATCCAAAAGGAGAGAATCCTTCCCAAATCATTTTATGAGACCAACATCATCTTGATACCAAACCCTGGCAGAGACTCAACAAGAAAATAAAACTTCAGGCCAATATCCATGATGAACATAGATGGAAAAATCTTCAATAAAATACTGGCAAACTGATTGCAACTGCACATCAAAAAGCTTATCCATCATGATCAAGTAGGCTTCATCCCGGGGATGCAAGGCTGGTTCAATAAACTCAAGTCTATATCTATAAATGTAATTCACCACATAAACTGAACCAAAGACAAAAACCACATGATTATCTCAATAGATGCAGAGAAGGCCTTCGACAAAATTTAACGGCACTTTATGCTAAAAGAATTCTCAATAAACTAGGTATCAACAGAACGTATCTCAAAATAATAAAACATATTTTTGACAAACCCACAGTCAATATCACACTGAATGGGCAAATACTGGAAGCATTCCCTTTGAATCTGGCACTAGACAAGGATGTCCTCTCTCACCACTCCTATTCAATATAGTATTGGAAGTTCTAGCCAGTGCAATCAGGCAAGAAAAAGAAATAAAGGGTATTCAGTTAAGAAAGGAGGAAGTCAAATCTTCTCTAATTACAGACAAAATGATTGTATATTTAGAAGACCCCATAGTCTCAGCCCAAAATCTCCTGAAACTGATAAGCAAATTCAGCAATGTCTCAGGATACAAAATCAATGTGCAGAAATCACAAGCATTCCTATACACCAATAACAGACTTAGAGAGCCAAATCAAGAACGAACTGCCATTCACAATTGTGGCAAAGAGAATAAAATACCTAGGAATATAACTTAAAAAGGATGTAAAGGACCTCTTCAAGGAGAACTACAAACCATTGCTCAAGGAAATAAGAGAGAGCCCAAACAGATAGAAAAACATTCCATGCTCATGATTAGGAAGAATCAATATTGTGAAAATGGCCATACTGCCAAAAGTAATTTTTAGATTCAATGCTATCGCCATCAAACTACCTATGACCCTTTTCACAAAACTGGAAAAAAAAAAAAAAAACACCTTAAACTTCCTAGGGAACCAAAAGGGAGCCCACATAGCCAAGTCAATTCTAAGCAAAAAGAACAAAGCTGGAGGTATCACGCTACCTGACTTCAAACAATTCTACAAGTCCACAGTTATCAAAATAGCATGGTACTTGTAACAAAACAGAGATATCCACCAATGGAACAGAACAGAGGCCTCAGAGGCAACACTACACATCCACAAACATCTGATCTTTGACAAACCTGACAAAAACAAGCAATGGGGAAAGGATTCCCTGTTTAATAAATGGTTTTGGGAAAACTGGCTAGCCATGTGCAGAAAGCAGAAACTGGACCCCTTCCTGATGCCTTACACTAAAATTAACTCTAGATGGATTAAAGACTTAAACATAAGGCCTAACGTCATAAAAATCCTAGAAGAAAACATAGACAAAACCATTCAGAACATAGGCATAGGCAAGGACTTCATGACTAAAACACGAAAAGCAATGGCAACAAATGCTGAAATAGAGAAATGGGATCTAATTAAACTCCAGAGCTTCTGCATAGTAAAAGAAACAGTCATTAGCATGAACCAGCAACCAACAGAATGGGAAAAAATTTTTTGCAATCTACCCATCTGACAAAGGGCTAATATCCAGAATCTACAAAGAACTAAAACAGATTTACAAGAAAAAAAACAAACCCATTCAAAAATGGGTGAAAGATATGAACGGACACTTTTCAAAAGAAGACATATATGAGGACAACAAACATATTAAAAAATGCTCTTTATCACTCGTCATTAGAGAAATGCAAATCAAAACCACATTGAGGTACCATCTCACACCAGTTAGAATGGCAATCATTAAAAAATCTGGAGACAACAGATGATGGAGAGTATGTGCAGAAATAAAAACAGTTTTACAATCTTGGTGGGAGTGTAAATTAGTTCAACTATTGTGGAAGACAGTGTGGTGATTCCTCAAGGACCTGGAAATACAAATTCCACTTGACTCAGCAATCCCATTACTGGGTATATATCCAAAGGAGTATAAATCATTTGTGCATATAAATCACATGCACACGTACATTCATTGCAACACTGTTTACAATAGCAAAGACCTGGAACCAACCCAAATGCCCATTTATGATAGACTAGACAGGAAAAGTGTGGCACATATATACCATGGAATACTATGCAGCCATAAAAAATGATGAGTTCGTGTCTTTTGTATGGACATGGATGAATCTGGAAACCATCATTCTCAGCAAACTGACACAAGAACAGAAAATCAAACACCACATGTTCTCACTCATAGGTGGGTGTTGAACAATGAGAACACATGGATACAGGGAGAGGAGCATCACACACTGGGGTCTGTTGAGGCAGACTAGGGGATAGACAGCCGGGTGTAGGGATTTGGGGAAGGATTACATGGGGAGAAATGCCAGATACAGGTGATGGGGATGGAGACAGCAAAACACATTGCCATGTATGTACCTGTGCAACAATCCTGCATGTTCTTCACATGTACCCCAGAACCTAAAGTGCAGTAAAATATATATATAAATTAAAAATAAAAAGGAAGAGAGTAAACAGATTGTGGAGCATCTCTTTTGCCATCCGGAAGAGTTTGTATTTTATCCAGTAACTTAGTGATTCTCCTCTTTTGCATCCTCTAACACATTTGAAGAATGTGAGACTCTCACATCAGAAACATCAGCTGTCTCTGGAAATGATAGTAAGCTGGTCACACATCAGAATCATAGAAGTTAATATGCAGTTTGAAAAAGTCCAGTGGGTGATTCAGATTCACTTCTAGTCTTTCAAACAGATGAATATTGATAAGGAAATAGTGAAAGTATCTAAGCAAAGAATGCATGTACATAATTGTATATTACCTTTTGATATATTAATAATGTTACACGTATAGTACTATCTGTCAATCTGTCTATTTATACATATTGCCATGGTTTAGGATGAAAGTGAATTAAAAACTATAGGCAGAGAAACCAGTTAGCAGACTAATGAAATAGTCCATATTAGTGGTTATGAGGGTCTGTCTGACTGTGGAAATGTTCAGAAAACATAAAGATGTGAATAAATTTAAGAGCTACACAGGAGGTAGAATTAGCAAGATTTTATAAAGAAATTATAAATAAGACTGGTAGTAATGATTCTCTGGTTTCTTGCCTGAAATCATTGTATCTGTAAATCAAAACTCTTCTTGAATTGAAGAAAAGTAATTTTGGTCATGGGGGGCAGAAATGGTATTACATGGACCTACGGAGGAAAGGAGGAAATGAGAGGTGTAATAGCAGCATACGTCTCTTAATGCATGAGCATAGTTTGTATGTTTGTATATGCATATCAGTTTTTGTATCTATAGACACAGATATACAGTATATTTGTTAGGACAATCTTGAGCATATCTGGCACTTGTGTCAATTCATCTGTAATCTTAAAATGAGTAATTGTATTCCAAAGCCTTCTTTCTGAGGAGTTTATAATCTAAACAGTAATATAAACTATCAGATTTGAGTTGACATCTCCTTTTCAAATCACAGTCGTTTCAATTTATACTTGATAGTAAAATCTTATTATGGCATATATAAAGTACATTTCAGTGAATTTTTCCGTCAGTCACTATAAGCTGTTGAACAGGGATATGTTGGCACTATTTTCATTTGTCTCTTATCGAAAAGAAATATCAGAGTTTGCCCTGTGAAGTAAAAAGTAAAGAATAGATTTAGAGTGATATAGATTTCTCTGAGTTTAACTTTTATTGAAGAGGTATAATTCCCATGCTACTGTATTATGTTTGTAAAAGGAATTGAAGTGGTTCAAGGTTCTCTATGCTTTTTATTACAATTTATCCCGTCAATGAAACTGCATAATTGATGCTCCACTCTAGGTCAGCCAAACAAGATTTTATGTAAAGAACGCTTTTAACATTAGGATTTCCAGTTTATAGATTGTGAGTTTGTGGATGTTTTTGTTTTGAGGTTTTTTTTTTTTTTCTCACCAATTATCAATGACTTGCAACATGTAGCCATTTCTAATCACTCTTTATAATTTGTCAGAAAGAATCCTTATAGAATTACAGAGCAGGTGCAATGAGAGATTTAGAGGTTGTTTTATATTATCTTGTGCACTTTAACACATCTGTTCTCCAGGTACTGCTAGTAGTTCAGACTTGCAATCATATTTGTAGCTTGTCTACTTCCCTTATGATTGGCTTTGAGGTCTTGGAGAAGAATGGTGCATGAATGAGGTGACAGGGAGAACAGGTAGGAGAAAACCAGCTGTGCACATTAATTTTTGAGAGTCACCCTGAAAGAGACCAATGAATAGGCAGGAGCTTTTATTACTTAACATGTAAGTAATATGTAGAAAGCATGGTTGGTAGGTATGTAAGATTCTTCATGTGATTTGTTTATGGGAATAAATCCATCGGTATACAAAATATTGTGGAGACAGACTGCTTTCATAGAGTGACAAAAAATTATCCATGAGACTGATAATTTTGTCATAAGAAACACACTTTTATACAGTTTTATATGCATATGCATATTTGAAACATTTTTATCAGTGATTTTTATTTCTAATATGTATCTAATTTTTAACATTAGGACTATTTTAAATTTCAACATTTTTAAATTTTGCATAATATGGTTATTGTGCAAAAAATTCACTAAATATCAAATGTTAACTAAGTAATGGAAATAAGAATGTGGACCACTAAAAATTAAGAAATTGCAAACACTTTATAAACCTTGGCATAACAGATTTACCACTATGAAAAAGAAGGTAACAGTAATAAAAAACAGGCTCCTGAGATTTTCCTAAGTATGAATCCTGAGCCCTCCTCTTAAGAGCTTGTGATGGCTGGGCTGAATGTGGTGGCTCATACATGTAATCCCAGAACTTTGGGAGGCCGAGGTGAGTGGGTCATCTGCAGTCAGGAGTTCAAAACCAACCTGACCAACATGGTGAATCTTTTCTCCGCTAAAAAATACAAAAAAATTGGCCAGGCACCATGGCTCATGCCTGTAATCCCAGCACTTTGGGAAGTCGAGAGGGCGGATCCTCTTAGGTTGAGAGTTTGAGACCAGCCTGATCAACATAGAGAAATCCCATCTCTACTAAAAGTACAAAACTAGCTGGACATGGTGACGCATGCCTGTAATCCCTGCTACTCAGGAGGCTGGGGCAGGAGAATCGCTTGACCAGAAGGTGGAGGTTGCAGTGAGCTGAGATCACACCATTGCACTCCAACCTGGGTGACAGAGCAAGACTCTCTCAA